>NW_009224983.1:97981-125967 GCF_000690835.1 Fulmarus glacialis
GCATTCCTGGAAACCAAAACCCCTCTCTTGATCCTCAGGGCAGCTAGAGACTGGGAAACCACAGAAGTTTCCTCAGACGATGACTCTGTAATGCCTCAGCCGTGTCCTGGAATGCTGGATTGTCCTTGACCTTTTGCAAAGACTGCTGAAACCAGTGCCAATTACTGTCACTTTCGTTGGTTTATTCTGCAGTGTAGACACCTGTAGACCATGAAATGGAACAAGATTGCAATTGCTTTCACACAGGTCACCGTGCAGCCATCAGCTGGTAACAACTGTCACTCATTACCTACTGAAAATGTAATCAGATTGACAGCACAGAGATGAAAGTCACTGCTTTCCCTCCTCATGAATCTGAAGTATCTATTCCTTCCATAGAAAGGAGTCAGTTCTTCCCTTCTTCAGAAGTTTATATCATTACCCAAATCCATTAAAAAAGGCCATAAAATACATGTCTATACTATTCTAAACAAGTAGAACAACAAAGCAATTGTCTATGACAATGAATGTTCTCAACCCACTTGCTCCTCAACAGCGAATGAAAAGAGTACATACACGTGCTGGGCAGGAGAAAATGGGGGGAAGAGAAGGGAGAGAGCGATTTTTGTAGTGTTCTGGCAGCTTAGCCAATTTGGATGCTGGCGGAGTAATGACATGAAAAAGCTCTAAGTCAGATGTCCCTCACAATTGCATCCTGCTATCAGCATCTTTCTAGTTATTTTAAGAGGGCTGTTTCAGCCATTTCTGCCGATACGAGGTCCAGAAATACATGATAAGTAGAGCAGCAATTTTTTAGGCGATCAGTCTTTATGTAAACTGGTAAAAAAAGAACAGTTAAAATCCTATGGAGAGAGTCACAAGTAGCACAAGACCTGACAACATACTCCACTGAGCATCAGAGAGAGGAACTTCAGTAATTTCCTCTTACCATCTTCTCAACATTTGTCAGGAAATTATTATGCCTGCTGTTTATTACTAGCTAACAGGCAGATAGCTCTCTCCAAACGCTAAGCTCACAGAAACAGCTTTCTTCTGATCTACTGTCCGACAGGTAAGGACAGAAACAGATCTCTTCAGCCTGCTGAAAATGTTGTTTCCCATGCTGTCTCCCTAGCTTCCTTAGCAAGGGTGAAACATTCAGGCTAAGGATCAGATAGTCTAATACAGATAACAGTAGTTTAATAAAAATCTAATAGAAGAAGATAGTCTAGTAGAAGAGGTAGTCTAATAAAAAAATCTAATAATTAAAAAACATCAAAGCAAGCCAAGCGATCACAAAGAAAGAACAAATGAGATGTTGGTTAGTGGAGGTCATCTGCTAAGGCAACAAATGTATTTTTCACCCAATTCCTGCCTTACAAACAGATAAAGTTCACAAATCTCGAAGAATGAAATGATTGTCAGAGGGACCTTCGCTCAAACCAAGGAAGAGGAGACGTTTTAGCAGTGAGAAACACTGTTGGTATCAAGTTGTTAACCCTTTTAACAATAGATTTTAACAATAGATCCTGTAACTGCTAATAGACCTTTGCTAACCTCTAAAAAAAAAAAAACCCACCTCAATCAAAAATGAACTCAGTACTCCCCTCCTCCGGGCAAAACTAAGCACAATGGAGAATTTGATAAGTCTGTCTTCCTTTTTCTGCATTTCAAAACTTTTTCTTTTTTTTTTTTTTTTTTTTTAACCTATAAAAAGGATATTTCATTTAGTTTCCCAATTCAGGTTTACTTTAAGACTGTGGTACTTGTTCTGGTCATTACAAATAACAGACACATTGTATTCAGACTCTATCACAACACATTACGTCTGCAAATGAAAGTCATTAAAAGGATGAAAAAGCTAATATTGCTACAAGAACAAAGTTAGTGTTACATCTCTCCCCGACCCCCCCCCGATCAGGTAATTAAGTAATTTACAAGAAATCAAGAAGGGAGAAATCTTTTGGAAAGGAGGTTCAGTGTTTTTTATGAATACCTGTTCACATTTAAATATTTGGAAGTAATGATTTTTTATGATTTTCCACAACCTTTGTCATTTTACTTCTTCACAATATGAAACTCATTTCGTTACATGGATGCCTTATCTGAACAACGCTACAGGGTTACAATTTTGTGATTGCCCTTGAAAATGAGACAAACTTGTTATTTAACAAATCTATTAGCACAGTATCACAAAATGGATTAACATATTATTTTCATTTCACTTGTGTTCAGTTATTTAATATGAGCTTTTATTTCTAATATTCTCCAGATTTATCTAGTGTTTAAAATTAACAAAAGAAAATATGGAGTAAGAACGGAGAAGTAAATAGCTGTTTCTTTCTTACTGTTAGCAACTAAAGTAATTCTTGAATGGCTATTAAAAATGGCAAGTCACCTCAGTTGTTGCCTGCACACTGAAAAATTCCAGTACGTTGATTCTTTGTATTTCAAGTTGATCAACATTAGGTCAAGTATCTCATCCAACATTATTTTTCTATTATGCTTTACCCTTCAGTATATCTCAGTACTTCAACAATACTAACTGACAACACTGATGGAAAATTTATGAAACACTTCAGGGAAGCTATTCAATAAAAACACCTGAAATACGAACTATCTAGTATTCCTTACTATATTTAATGAGCAATGAATACCTTTTCCACAAATTAGGCTTATATAAAGATGAACCTTATGAATCTCCTGCAGAGTAGCCTTTACTGTAGAAAGGACATCTTACTAAAACAACTGTTTTTAAAAAAAAAAAAAAAAAAAAAAAAATCTAAGAAGGTATTTTAAAAAAAAAGAAAAAAAAAAAAGATCAAAGATAGTGGATACTCCTTGCTAATATACTAGTTATAGTGGCACATTACTACAGTGCCACTTGTTTAGCATTCATATCACATCTTCAGCAAATATTTTGTCTCATAGCCATTATTCATCACAATGCCAAAAAGGCTTCTGCTTCTCAGTGCTTGTTTTACACTTCCAATAATTTCTTCTCAAGTAGATGTTAGATACAGTAACTAATTAGATTTAAGCTACTAATTTCTTTAATTCCACACACATCCACAAACCTACATACACAGATACGCTAGCATACAACAAAATACTAATTCACTGTATAGTGAATGAATTTTTTTATACATAATGGTTATATCTACACAATGATTTAAGAGATCTGAAGAACTTAAACAAACATGTAAGGACATACACAAATTCTATTCACACAACAGAAATGTAATAGTAAGTTGTTTATACTTATCAGTGTGAATCACAGCCAGTCAGGTTAGCCACTGTGATACAAAGCATGTATTACCTCGCACTAAATTTCAGTGTAACTCCTGAGAGCATATCATCTATGCATTCAGTATCATCTTAACTACCACTGTAACAATTCTATTGTCTTTGAGCCCCTAAAGATATAGAAAGAAACAACTTTTTTTAAAAAAAATTCTGGCTCCATTTAGGTATAGAGAACAACCTTTAAATATTGTTTTCAGTTCTGAGACAACGAAAAGAATGTTGAGAAACAAACAACTGGTTCTGTAAAAATGAGAAATTTTAATAGAAAATTCCTTCCTTCTGACATTTACATGCTATATTGTAAATACTGCTTATTTGCTTTAGCCTGAATCTTATCAGAAACATGATTTTCAACTAAAATTAAGAGAAGGAACCCTAGAAGTCAAAACATAAAAACATACGTTGCAAAGCTGAAGAACAAATATTGACAGTCATATAGAAAAGACCGGTATACAAATGAGACAGAGCCCAAATATTTCTGACTTAAAGCTAGGATTAAAAACAACTGTACCTAAAATTAGGCAAATAGATACTCACAATTTCATCTTTAGATGGGCACCAATAGCTTGAAGCATGCTATCAAAATCAGATTGACCCAAACAACATGTGTTTTCCCATTAAGTAGTTTGGCTAAAGCAGAGAAGACAGTCATGAAACTTCTTTGACCATGCACTTCTCTAGCTTACTTCTTCCAATGTCAGAGTGAAACAAACAGCATACAAATAGATCTACTAGCGAACATGCTAACAAACTGCATTACAGAAAATTTTGGTATCTTCTACAGTTTTTTAAAATCTTTTCACCCATAAGAGGAGAACAATGAGAGAAAAGGAAAAGAAAGACCATAAAAAACAGCTGAACCGTTTCCACTAAAAGACGTAGTCCAGAATAAATTAGGAAATCTGAACTATTTCATGGATATTTCACCCTCAGAGTAATAACACTGATGAAAATTTCCCATGTGTGGATTTTTTCTATTATGGTTTACAACCTTCTCAGTTTAAATCCAGTTTTTCGTGTACAAATGTGTGTCTCTTCCCACTACCTGCAATCTTGTCTTGTAATCTTGCTTCTATCCTCCACCTCTTATTAAAAAAAGATAAACAGAGAGGGGTTTTGTTTGGTGTTTTTTTGTGGGTGGTGGTGGTGGTTTGGGGGCTTTTTTTGTTTGTTTTTCATAATACTGAGATGGCATCCTCACACATTAATACTTCTACAGTAAAAATATCCAAAACTGATGAATATCTGAAACCTATGACTCACAGAAATTCTAATTTATTCTCAGCTACAGCAGTCACCACTGCTTTTATTATAATGAACATTCCTGACCCCCAGGCTAATGAAAACACTGTCAATTAATAGCAACTTAATATTTTGGAAATAATGGAAGCAGATGGAAAAATGCTCAACATTTACATTATTTTTATTGCAGTTTTTGATGCAGGAACAGCAAATTCTTGTATATGTTACAATAGCAGCTGCTCCGATTGCTTTCCTGTATGTCATTTGCTTTCAGTTGTTGTGACTCTAAGTCTCCATGTTCCTACACTGCTGTACAAAGTCTCGCAAAATCTGGACAACTCTAAACTATAAATAATGAATACCAAAGCATCATGAAAAATGAACATAAAATTCCCAGCAGGCAACCATAATGACACTACTTTAAAATTACAGTATGTTAAAACTTCAGAAGGTTGCATAATAAAATTCCTAAATGATTAATTTAATATACTAATCGTTGCAACGATGATTGTAGAGGCAAGGTACTAACAGGTGTAGAATACGTGTCTTCTGACTGATACAGCCAGGTGTGAAGAAAATTTAAGCGAATCCTGATGTGTCCCAAAGAAAGAACAGTATGAACTACTACAACTGAAACGTAGGTTTATTTTATTGCCTTTGTTTCCTTGCAATAAGGTCAAATGAAAAATGTGGCACCGTGTGTTTTATATGGGACCATTTATTCCACTACACACTAAATGTTTTACTTTTCATCAGAGCTACTGCCTGCAGTTTATTGCTTTGTATATCACCACTATAGTTATCACCTAGTTAATTTCCACGTTAAATATTTTAGTGATTTCTCTGCACCAAAGAATAAGCTTCATCTAACTACATTTTCCAAAGTGGATCTCCATATTTGTTCAACTTTCTCTTTATCATGTTCAAGTTCTGATCTAAGCCTAAAGCATGAAGGCAATCAATGCTGATGAATGACTAGAAATGGTTTCTTTATTCCACTCCTCACTGAATAGAAAGTTTCCATTATCTCCCTCAACATCTTCACTCTATCAATTTGACAGGGGCATACAGTTCTACACTCCACTGCCTTCACTCTAGAACAGTATACAGCGTTTCTATCTTTTTCTAATACAAAAGAAAAATGATAAATGATAAAGTCTAGGGAAAACTTCTTGTCTTCCCTCATAAGTGTCATTTTCCTTTTCTTTTAATTGTTCTATACTTTATTAAAATGCATATTAGAGTAAATATCCAGTGTCAGTCAAAACATATACGCATAAAATACGAAAGCTTATTTGGACAAGCAGAAAAACAAATCATTACAGCACAATAAATGCTAATCTAGTTAAGCCAGTATGTAAGCCACCTGTGACAAAATTTATAGTATAACATCCTAGTGTTTTTTGACTGATCATTGTACCTGCAAAATATTTGTCTTACAGAGAAGCATTATTTAAGATGCATTGCTCAAAGATAATTGGAACAAAATGACAAATAGAAAAATGTTCATTCAACTAAACCGGATTTTATCAAGCCCCAGCCAGTAAGAGAACACACTGCTAATTGTAAAAGCAAAGTATACCAAACATCCAGGAAAGCACTCAAGCTGACAACAGTATAAAAAAGGGAGCTCCCTGCCTTCACCTAAGTGGTTCTGGCAGAACTGATCCTCCCCTGCAGCGCGGTGTTTGGTCCTTCCTAAGATGATCTCTGATCTACCTAGCAAGGATCCTGTTTCTGCAGGGACCCAAGGTACCAATGATGATCTTTTTTACTCGTTTTCTCCCTACCATCCCATTACACTTCTGGCTTTTAGGCTTTAATGGAGACATAAAAGTTCATCGCAGAGTGCTGATGAGCTGTGGTTTTGTCTAGTTACATGTTCTGTCAACCCTTTTAAACCTGTTACCTTTTACCTGTTTGCTCATTATGAGTCCCTTGAGGACTTCAGTTTCCCAAATCAAAGTTTGTGCAAACTGAAAAATTATACTTCTTTAATTTTTTTTTTTTTTTAATTCAGAATAGCTCACAAATTTGAATCGTACATCTTGATATTAAGAAATCTTTTGGAGAAGTTCTAGGGGAGCATGGGATGTGGCTCCAACCCCCCTTCAGGTCTCACTGGGCAGCAGAAAAGGAATGATGAAGGAGAGGGCTTCACCAAACACTGGTGAAGAACAGCAGAGCTGGGAGTCTCCCCTACCACTCACCTCTCCTTCACCACCACATCCCCTATTCCAACCCACCTCCTCCCCTTTCCCCCTTCCCACCCCGGGAGTCCCCAGTCCTACAAACACGTGGCAGCTTTAGGGCAACATGGCTCGGTGGAAAAGACACTGCAACAACAGCCACAGGCAGGCAATGTGGTGTCCATCTCCAGCCTCTCGCTGCCCCCTCATTTTTCCAAATGAGAAGCTGCTGCAGTAATTACTCCAGGCTGGACTGTGGGAAAAAAGGAACAAGTAGTAAAAGACTAGATGTTGCCAGACAGTGGCAATTTAGGCCCAGGATTAACACAGCAGTCATCTCAAAACTGCAGTGACAATCAAAATTATTAGGTGGTGATAAAATGTACTTTTAGAATTATGATACTACAGTGTTATTGCTGTGTTGCCCAGTGCTTTCTTAAATGGTCAATAAAACAAATGTCTTTATATTAAACTATCCCCCTAAATGTGAACTAAATTTATATCAACTTCTGTTATCTCATTATAAAAGCTAAAAAAATGTACCACAAGCCTCTTCCTCTTGCTCTATGTTCTATCAAGCCATTCTACAAGTACTAGTTTTCAGACAGAAAATAGAGTTTAGAAACAATTTTTCTAGTATTCTGCAGACATTTTCTACAGAAATCCAACTGAAAGCTTGCCTGGTCATGTTGAAGAACTCAAAGAACTTAGGCTTTAGGTATCATAAATTTTTTTTTAATGAGCAGAAGATTATTTTGGAACTTTGATTATAAAACTGAAATACTTAATCTGCTAATCAGCCAACAGATTCTGCAAAGCAACTGCTTTCTCTCATAGCTTCAGTTTGCTACTTTGTTTACCTGTAATACAGCCTCAGATAATGGGAAGTGAAGGCACTCATGAACAAAGTATCTCCAAAAAATACTATTTTGTGGCCTTATTTTATCTATGCAGCATACTCACTTTATCTACTTACCAGTATTGCCTAATACCCTAAGTATTCAACTCTTATTGGTTACTTAAAGCACTCACTCACACAATAACTGGACTGAAAAACTCAGAAGAGATGAAAGAAGAAATACAAGAAAATAAGACACATACACAATGTCTGATTTATGGAAGAAGATATTTCTCATAGTTTTATGAAGAAATAGATGAAGTTTAAGTTGATTTTTGCTGTCATTATTGTTTTCAATAAAAGTGTTCAGTACATCTATGTATGTCTTATATTTGTCATATCAAACACAGGACTTATTTGGTAGAGTTACTTCCTCAAAAACTAACAGGATCTAAATTGATTTTAATTTAAATATATATATATAACTGAGCTTCAAAATATAGGTTGGACTCAGAAAATAAACAAAAATAAAATTGTTTATTGTATAACAAAACATGACAAAGTTTTACAATAAAACTTTTTTCCTCCATGAGAAATTATTTGTTTAACAGGGCTGGTGCTCCTAGAGGTGGCTAGTGTTTGTTTAATTATTCCTTTTTTTTTTTCATCCTTAGGCTTTATTTCTAGAACACCATCATCAAATACCAGGTTACGATGAAAAGTTGTTTCAGTGCCCCAGTGTGCAGATCACATTCTCTTATTGAGCTCCCTGCCCTTTCCTTCCTGTCCTTCCTTCCTCCCATCTTCAAATAAGAAGTACAGCTTGATCTTTTCCTTGATCTTTCTGTAGAAAGCAATCTATAATATTGACCTCTAAGAAGCTGCTAGCAATTAGATTTCCCAAGGGGCTACCAGAGTGAAGGCAACGTTAGATGATTCAGGAATTGTAAGTATTCTGGGGACTTTTCTGAATAAAACTTCTTCACCTGGCGCAAATGCAGAAATGCATTAGCTAAGCAAGAGAGTCAGTCAGCGGTGCTAGTCTCCAAGTCACCTTCCCCTACAACTCAGACTACTGCTCTCTGCATTGCAAGCTGTCAAGCCTTTCTGGAGCAGCCCTCATTTCCTGCAGGCACTACCCCTCAGCCAAAATTTCCACTGCTCATAAAAGCTTTGTATGGCTCAAATACCAGCCATCTCCTTTAGACACATGGTGATTGGAAATTTTCCTTTGTCTTTTGTATTGATGAAAACGTGGACTGCTAAAAAAAAAAAAAAACTACAACACCGATACATGGGTCTCAAAGAAACAGAGAAAGAGCAGATAGAGAGTCCTGCATACTATCTGTGTAGAGAGATAATTTTCATTATTCAATAAAAACATTAATTATTCTTTAGAAAGAATGCTCTCAGCCACTTTATTAAGTTTTACTGGAAATTCTTACTTATACTCTTACAACCTCTTCTTTACGAGCAATTATTTACAATATAGTACATCTTAGGAGCTTAAAACTACCATTCAGTAGCCAGCAGAGGTAAACACTTCTTGAGAATTTTCTCACTTGAAAATTAATTTCTCTACCTACCCAAGCTTTGCTATTCTTTAATAAATTACTCCAGAAGAATAATATTAATTTGGTTTGTTTTCCCGTCTTGGGAGGGCAAGCATCAGTCTTGGGGCCAGACTATCAATTTTCAGATGAATTCTTTTGTTGCATCTCTGACATTTTATGAGGCATTTTTCCAAACGATTTTATCTCCCAAATACTGTGACAAAGCCTATTCAGGAAACAGAGTCAGCAGACCTCAGGCTGTCCTAATATCCCCTTTCTTTTGATAAGCTGAACCATAGGCCACTGAAGTATAATGACCTTGGTACTAAAGGACTCCCCAGGCATCTAGAATCTATAAATCAGACGGATTTCCTGTCTTTGAAGTAACTTTCTTTCAGATGATTAGGGAAAAAGTGGTGAAGTATATTTTCAGCCATCAACACACAAGTCCTTTTGTGGGCTTTGCAAATAATGCAAGACCTTTTAGACTAAAACAGCACCGATTCATTCAAAACTAAGTGTATTCTGAAGTCACTAAGAGGTCTCTGCCATATAGTTGCATATACAATTTTAATTACAGATGGATGTGTCAAACTGCATGTTTGTTTGTGCCTACATGTTAAAGGAAGAGGTCTGCAAGGAACTGCAGCAGTCATTGTTTGCTAAGCAACCTCCCTGGGTGTAGTCCGTGGAAGTGATTTACAGAAGAAAGCCAGCTGGTAATTGTATTCTCAGCTTTTTAAGAAACTGAGAAGTCCATTCATGCAGTGGAGAGCAATTCTTTAATGCGATGCAGCACAACTGCTGGATTTTGCAATGTTTAAGATGTTTAAGTTACAAAAGAAAGTTAGAACTTTTTTTTTTCCTTCAATCTTTTCAATACAGCATTTGCAAACCCATTCAACCTCCCTCTCTTTCTCCTTTATCAAAAAAAAAAAAAAAAAAAAACCACAAACACCAAAACACCAAAAAAACCCCTAAAACAACAAACAATAAAAGAGCTGTTTTGGTAGCTGCTAGTGTCAATTTAGAACACCAAATCAGGAGTGAAAAAGAAGAGACTAAAAAAGCGTCCTTCAAAAAATATGCTTCATATAATTCATTATGTGTATGTACGTACCATATACATGTGTTCAAAAGTAAAAACGAAGCAAAAAAACCACACCTGAATGTCTTTCTATCAGTGATGGACAGGCTAAATTTGACAAGTACCTGAATTAAGAATATCAGTTTCCCTCATATTTCCAAATCTAGCGGAATTGCTATAAGTAAAAAAGGTACCAGAAAGTTCTTTGTGATCTTCCAGTGAGAGCTGGTTTTTACACATTCAAAACAGAACATAGGAGCATGCAAATGTATAGGAAACATTCACACAAAATTTAAGAATGAATCATGTTTTGATTATAAAAAGAATATTCAGTGTCTTACAACTAGTCCACTTTTATTCCCAATAGAAAAAAAAAAAAAAACAACCAACACACCAAACAGCTGAAAGATCTCTTGACATTACCAACTACTGTATGTTGCTTTAGGGACTTGTTAACAAATGTCTAATCCAAAACAGATTACTGCAGCATAAGAGAATAATCTGCTGAAAGAGTTCACTATGGCATGGAAAGCATCAGCCTACTTAGACTTTTTTATTTTATTAAATTTAAAAGAAAAGGAAGGCAAGAGAAAGGTATAATTTCTCTCTGGGATGTCACGTGAAATGAATGCACAGCATGATCTTGTGTTGTCAAAGCTGGTAGAGAACGTCGCTTTACAGAGCCAGAGATCTGGCACTGCTACTGTTAGCCTGCGCTATTCAGTTTGGTATTACTCAAAATTCTCCATAACAATCAGAAAAAATAACAATAGACTGAATTATTCTATTGAAAGCATTGAGTTCAAGATGATAAAATAGTGATGGTAACAAAAACAGTGTACTAGCAGAAATCCATGATCGAAGCGTGCAAAAAATGTGGCCTAAGTAGTGAATCAAGGGATGAAAGAGTAGGCTGGTTTACACACCGTGAATTTGGCACTTTAAACTACATGGAAACAGAAAAAATTACTCCACATGGCATCGATGAAAACAGAAATAAAATTAGAAAGGAATACGACCCTTCTTGCCATTCAGCCAGCTTTTAGGATTTGAGGAACAATTGTTTTGTCTTTGGCACTTCTGTCCTAGTCCAGCTCAAACAAACCATAGAGAGGGATACAGAGGTTTTCAAAGCACTTAAAGCTTCTATCGATTTCTGCTGCTTTCTGAAAATGATCTGGAGTTTGACAGCAGCATTTTTGCCCTTTCTCAGATTTTCCTCGATTTATTCCTTTTCTTCTACCTTTTTTTTTCCTCATCTTTTCATTTCTTGACTACATTATTGAAAAGCGTTTTGATTTAGCTAGTCAAGACTTTCTATTGCAACACTGTCGTGAGTCAATGAGCAAAAAGCCCAGCAAAATCGATGACTAAGGGCATAGAAAGATGAATTCTGGCACAGCTAGCCGGAATGATTGAAAACTTACTGCACCAGATGCTTATTATTGACTCTTTTTAGTCATTTCGGCACAAAGTTATTTGGATTTGCTAGGAGCCATACTGTGATTTGAAGAAAAACATTCAGGCAATCCATTAATTCAGCTGCAAAGGTGGTAATCACTAGTAAGGTGGTAACCATTTTAAACAACTACTTTTACTGCTAGAGAAATAATTAGTCTGTACCATAAAATGGCTTGACCTTGGCAAGTGTGTGCCTTGGGTTTTAGTAGGTAGTAAAATCCACGTGCTAAGCTTTTGCTGCTCTAGAACAACATCTGCAAGCAGGTCAGTGCATAAATAAAAGGTACATTTTCTAGTTTTACTTCTCTACTTTTTATGAATATGTCTTATTTTACCTCCAAGGAAACCAAATTATTCATCAGAAGCAGTAGTAATAAAAGTTTTTAGCTCATTTTGACTAACTTTTTCCATCCAGAAGACGTTCAAGCAAGACTTTTCTTATATTAAAGAACAATCAAAACCAGAAAATGATCACCTCTACATCCAAAAGTAATAGGAGAAACTTTTCAAATTAGACTTTACTTGACTTGTCAAGTGTCCTAATATTTTTGTTGCAGCTTAAATAATTTTTTTTTAAATTTAAAAAAAAAAAAAAAAAAAAGTATAATGGCTGTTGCCATTGGGACAAGCAAGTTAAGATCACTTTTAACTTCTTCATTATTTAGTGTTAACATGGTTAACACTTTAGCACTACTTAATCCATGAAATAAGTGTAATATTATACAGCTTTACTCTGTACTGAGAGTCACTTCTGCCCCCAAAGAATGAGAGAATTGCTTACCACAGGATCAAAGTCTCAATTACTTTTTCCTACTGTCCAGTGAAGCTACAAAGCAGTCAAGAAAATAAAGCTAACATGTATAGAAAAGGAGAAAGGAAAACTAAAATTTGCAGTGAGAACAATGAGGAATAAATAGTAGAAGAATTGTTACAAAGCCTAAAAGATGAAGTGGAAAGAAACAAACCAGAAAGCTAGAAAAGAACATGTCAGAATTTGTAAAGAGAAAAGACAGCAAAAGCAGAAAACATGTTCAGTCAAATATAATCTTCCCATTAAGGGTTCCTATTGATAGATTATGGGCCCTGGATTAAGAAGCTACAGCATGTGAGACAAGAAAGCATAATTGCATTATATACATTTATAATACTGCATCAAGTGCAGTAATTTCATTTTAAGGACAAAAAAGAAATAGTAAATGTCTAATGAAGAGCAATGAAATAGTCTATAACTAGCACGATTTACGTTACAAGGCGGGGTAATACTAATTCACTTAGAAAAATACCCCCTCGAACCAATAAGAGTTACAAGTACACGAAGTATAACCATACAAAACAATAACAAACTAGATCTACACAGGGTCACTTACTTAGCTTTTTGCACGTATCTCCCATAAAAACCTCAGTAGTTCCTTATGCTGAATCCAGATCAGTAACTGCATCCAACTGTACGTCAGTGCTTTTAGTCAACCAGGCCGAGTTCAAAACAATTTGCCTGAATATATTCACAATCAGAGGGTAACATTTTATTAATAAACCATACACAATGTCATCAAAAGGGGCATTGGTTTTCATTCTATTTAATGGACTATATTACTGAGACCACATTCATGTCTGAAACCTGTTATTACTTCCCTAAAATAGCAGTAAGTGAAACGATCCCATTCATCCAGCTTGTTTAGTAGGAAAAAAAGTAGTCAGTAAAACCACCTGGCACAGTAAAAGAAAAGAAGGGGGGGGAAACCAAAACCAACAACCACGCGAACTTGTATCAGAGAAAAATTCTGAACCTTAACCAGGTTTGTTACACATAAATAAAAAGTGTAGGTCTCTCATTTTTCTTAATATTGGATAGTGATTTTCATTTTTCTCCTTTCCTGGAAGCTACATAGACCTAAACAGTAACTTACATAACAACACAAATATGTCATTGATTTGATGATAAATTAAAGGTCATTTCATTGACTATGGTTTTACAGTTATGCTTAGACTTTAACTAGGTACTTAGGATAAGATACTAGCTATCCAAGTGCCTGTTAGAAGAGATTATGAATAAGAAATCAAGGACCTGGATGACACTGACCCAACAAAATTAAGTTGCTAATAGTTTTCTACTTTTAGCTCATGGTTGCAAGCCTGCAAAAAATAAATCCAATGTAAGTAATTGTAAATGTTATGGAAAAATCTAAAATATTTTTATAGTCAAAAATATTTAACTACTGTTCTAATGTTAAAAAGAGATATACAATATGGGACGTGCTGTATCTATAGTATAGTAGGATATGAAGGAAGATAAAGCTCCATGTAGAATTTTATTAGAGTTGTTGAAACGTGAGAGTGGAATCAATCATTAATTTTCCAGGAAAACCAACCCTCTGAGAACAAAAAGTACCATTTATCAAAGTCTAATAATTTTTACTGCTGTTAATATTATTTTGGAAAACATAACAGTTCGGAAAATATTTCTTTAATCCAAACTAGATTTGGCCAATCTCTGGCCAAAAGCACTGAGAACACTACACCACATCGACATTAAGAGCACATTGCTTACAATCCTCATCTTGCATTTAGAAGAACCATGTTTTGGCTCCTCTTCTGTTTGACATAGAAGCAGAACTTGAATCTCAGGTCTCTACAGACACACAAGTTGCCTGCTACTACTGACTATTCTCCGGGAAACCTCTTTGTTTCCTGTTGAAGCAATTAGCACTTCCTAAAACAATATTTGCCTCAAAGTTTCCACATGCAGTGCAAATAAGGAAACTACTAAATTATTTACCTGATCCATCTTTCTGTGTGGCCTCACACATTTTTAACTATTTATACAAAGAAGAGGAGACGGACAGAGAAATTCCTGGACAGAAATAATCAGAATAAGTCTTCTCTCATTCCTTGCAGAAGAGATTAATTTGTGCTTCCTTCCTTTTCAAAAAAAGAACTAAATAATCCATATAAAGCAAGGCATGGGAGGCAGTTGAGAAGGAAGAAAATGGGCTTCCCTAGATGAAAGCTATAACATAGCAGAACAGAAAGAGCCTGGGGTGAGGAATGTGGGGAGAAACAATAGACCACTCACAAAAGTCACCATCACTGAAATGGGCACCTAACTAGCACAGTTCTGCAAGTCAGCCAATTTTGCTTTGTACTTGTCTCCACCAAAAAAAATGTATGAGCATCATGGAAAAGAGCATCCAAGTAGCCAGAGAGGCTGTCCAAACCGGCAACTTCATAAATTAATAGTTTTCATTCTATTCCGATTTCTGCATAGTACAAACCGGTCTAGAGTTTATCTCCAAGAACGACAAGCAACTTCAACTCCAGATATTCTGTGGCAGCTCAGTTGCCTTTCCTGAGCTAACCCAGGTAGAAGGTTACCTTCTGTCTTCTGGAAGATGCATATCTTCTGAAGTAAAAAAAACCCAAAGATTTTTACTTATTTTATTCCTTTAACATCAAATCAAGAGTCTTTATATCAACACACTGTTTCATCTCCCAGCGAACACTATTTCAGTGAGCTTATGTTCCCTCCCTGCCTTCTCCTTATTATCACCTTACTCCTGCACAGCACTGTATCTTGCAAGCTGAATGAAGGATAATATATTTTATTTATATTGGAAGTCACATAGCATATTTTCTGTGCTATAAGTAATAAAACAAAAACATAACAAGATGTTCAATTAAATTGCAGATCATAGACAAAGTACATCATGCCCCTAGCAACAGCTTCCGCTCGCTGCATAGAAATATGCTGTAGACATGGCAAATCTTTGTGAAGTTTCTCTTAGTAATTACTCTACTTAATGCAGGCTGTCATTACATGGTAGCTTTGACGTGGAAAAATATTTAGTATCATATACCTATGTGCAAAGCTGCTAGCGATAAACACGAACTCTTTCAGAAGAGCTATCATAAACCCCACGCTGTATATTTTCCTCTTTAAACTTGAACTCTGCATGCTCTTTGCCCCTGCCTGGCCCATTTGCCCAACAAGCTGCAGCTCATCCCGTGCCGCTGGCCAGAATCAACCTTCCAGGGTAGTGGAGGGCAAAGACCACTCCCGAGCATGCCGGCTTGAATTCCCAGCCCACCAGGTATGCGAAGCTGCCTCGCTCCTGTTCCACACGGGGCAGCTCACCACTTGGCTTAAGCTTCTCCCTTCGCCCCTCCTCTGCACTTTTCCCCTCAGCCCTGCCCCATCCAGCCCCAGTGCCCACTCCTGTTCCTAGCCCGGCTGCTGATGCTCTTCCAGCCTCACTTGCTCTCATTCCTAATGCTGCCTTATGGACCTCCCAGCTTTCCAGGCTTGAGTCTTGTCCATCAGTTGATGCATATGCATTTTCAGTTGCTGTTGCCTCCACTTCAGCTCTTCAGCTTGACTAAATGATTCCTCCTATTTTTTTGTTCACACCAGTCTGCTGTACTTAGCTGTTCTACTCTTTGTTTTCCATTCCTCCCCTGGGCTGCCGTCAAGTCACCTACTTAATAGCAGATAACATGCGCAGGAAACCCTGAATAGAATCATTTTCACATACACACAAACAAGTAGTATGCTGTATTCAAATGCAGTCTCCGTACTACTTAACTTGCCACGGTAAAGGCTAACTTGTCACCTTTCAATGGAACGCTACAAAATCATCTGAAATTCGAGGTGTGTTAATCTACACTGTGAATTACCATTGATACTAGATTCTATCTAGCGTATACAGAAAATTTATCAGGGTAATAAAAAAGAATTCAAAGAAAACCACTCTTGATACACAAACTAGCAATTGATAGGAACAACACCTGTGATTTTAAGCACATTACACAGACCTTCTTTTGAGTATGTAGATATTACCAAAAAAGCATTTTAAAAAAATGACAAAAGAACAGCTTTTATTTAGGGATACTAAAGATATTTCTATAACTGGTGCCAAAAACTGTCCCCTACAACGTGTATAAACTAACAAGCTTCAGATTGATCTTAGTTTCACAAGATTTGCAGATATTATTGAATAAATGATTTGATTTGTAATTGGCGAGATCTCAAAAATGCTCCACAAGTAGTACTTCCATATTCAAGAAACTTAAATCTATCAAGTCTAAAGTGTTAGACTTCCTATTTTACTGTCTCACTTTGAAGTACAATGCAGACATTCTAAAGGGTTTATTTGCCCTAGGAATAAAAAGGTAAGAAACAGACTTTGTTTTAAATGAGGAATGCATGGTCATCTGGAAGGAAAAAAAAAAAAAAAAAAAACAACAAACAAAAAACAAACCCACAACGCCCCGCTCGCTCCAAAAACAAAACAAAACAAAAAAAGTAGAGAAAAAATCCATTAAAACACAGCTCCAAGAGAAAAAAATAAGTAACAGGCTCTCAAAACACTACACTATATTTCTTTAGTTTGTTCTACCTTCAACCAGAATAAGCCAAGGCACAGTCATAGCTCTCAAAAGCCTACTAAATTCAAATTTCATCTCAAACTGGGACAAATAATGAAGTATTAAAGTTACCTGCAGATGAGGGAAAATCCTTTATCAAGCTATATTTTAAACACACCTTTTTCATTAGACTGCTGCTCGAATTGTTGAGGTAGTTCAGAAATTGCATCGTTTGTACCTTGATTTCATAGCTGCAAGAGAAATGGCATGAATGCAATGCCTCTGGGTTTTGACAGGAAGTGCAATGCCTGCTTTTGTGTCAGCTGAATTTTAAACCTGTTCATGAAAAGATTTGGGAAGATGCTCCTGTTTTCAGCAGTTATTTTTAGATTTGGGCATTTTATGGTTCAATTAACACCACGTGACAATCTCAAAGGGCTGGGGGAAGAGAGAGAGGAGGAACAGTAGTATGGAAGGATGGATATGCTCTGATTTGTTCTTACAGAACTGAAGATCTAACCACAGTTTTAAGTATAAACTAATGAAAACTTCATATCAAGTTTTATGTGAACCACAAAGAAATACCAACCTGGCTACAAAAATGGAAGTTACAGCTTTTTTTTTTTTTTTTTTTTTAAAAAAAAACAGTGCAATAAAATGTCTCCAATATCTACAAAAGCAAGTGTTTTCCATTACTGCTGTAGTAACACAAGCCTACTCAAAGAAAGATATGCAGAATAATTTTAGCATGTAAACAAAGCTCATGTTATTAATCAAGATGTCATTCCTGTAGAAACTTTTTAAGGCAGCTATAATTTTAAAATATAGCTCGTCTTATGTACAGAATTCTATATTTAGAAAACACACTGTATCCCTCTAGACAGTAGAGTGAGTTAATAAGGGTAGCAATGAAAATGGGCATTGGTATTTTCAAACTGATTTGTTCCTGTTATTAACTGTTTATTAACATATCTAAGTTAAAATTTCACTTCCTTTTGCTTTGATTTTGAGCTTCATTAAATGCAATTCAGATTATTTCTATAGAACATAGAAGAAGAATACAATATTCTACATTCAAGAGATGTAAGTCACCAATATTTTGGGACTACCCTTACACTTTCAGAGGCTTCTCCAATAGCTAATTAATACTGCCATAAAAATGCCAGATTTTTGGAAATGCTGTTTTTATGTTAGAAATTATTGATCGAGGAAGGAACTGGTTTTGCATTCCATATTAATTTTCGTTTTCCTGGACTACCTTTTTCAAATTTAAGTTTCTAGATAGAATCCAACCTAGTATTTAAATGAATGACTTCAATATTTCTTCTTGTGAACCTGCTTTAAACTTATATATATATAAAGACACATGCAATTGCGAATAGTTCCCAACAACAGAACTGATACAGAGAACAGGCAATAAACTAAAGTTCAGTTACTTCATTTGGTAGACTTACATATCCAGGTAGTTGGAAATGAATATGAAATACCTCTGAAATCTGCAAACTACACTCACATTTGAATCAAGTTTGGTTCAATCAGTAGTCTATACACTGTAGCTATTATCTAAGGAATCACTGAATGAAAGTAATACAACACTGTATAATTTCATATGGGGTGAATTACTGACCCTCGAAAGCAAGATTTCCATTCACTTCAGTGAGGCTTATCACTTCATTCTTTGTAATTTAATTGCAGTAAATAGTCTGAGATTTGATAGGACAAGTTTTGTAAAAACAAGGTTTTCAAATGAGAGAAAAACACTGCTTATTGTTTTCACAAGACATCTGAACTTAATAGTTCTTGAAAAGTTAACTTGCTACCTAAGAATATAAAACCAGACATACCTGAATACACAAAATATCTATCTAACCTTCCCTCCATCTTTTGTAGAGGTTGTTTTTTAACATTTAAAGAAAAAGTATAACAGATTAACTGCAGAGTAACAGTCTTTGACAAACAATGGTATAGCCAAAATAAGGAAGCCATAACAAAATGACTGCCAGGCATTCTGAATCAGCCTCATTCACTAGATTTTTAATATAAATTTTCTGCCTTGAGGCTTTGAATGCATGATTATTGTTTCTCTACTCATGTATTCTTCTTTGCACATGCTGTGCATCATATAGTACTATTCAGTATTCTTCATACGAACTTTTTTCCAAGTTTAAAAAAACATCCCAAATTCTCATTTCTTAGAAGTATGAATCTTACTGTACAAGTATCATTGAATAAGCCCATGCTTTTTAGTCTTACCATACAAAGCAGAAAAGCATTACTGGTAGAGCACATACCAGGCTTCCAAGAGAATCTAAGAGAACAATGTCTAAGGCATATTTTAAACACTTCCTTCCTTCTAAAAATATTTAATCCAACCAGGCATTTGACAATCCAGGCATCCATGTTCACACCACACTGTTACTTTCAGAAAAAAGAATCACTAAGTTAACACCGCAGGCTTTAAACATTAATCTCACAAAGTAAATATTTTAATTAGCATTTAAATAAATGCCAATTTATGTGAAGTCAGAACTACGTTTTTTGCAGGTTTGAAGTGTTTTAATGTATTTATGTACAGCTATGTTTCTGTTAATTTTAATTTCTGACTGATACGAAAGACATTTCCAATGGAAGCAACTGTGGCCACTGGTGTTGCTGGTAATATTGTACAATGCATTCCAGTAGGGCCAGGATTACAACAAAAGCCTTTACTTATAGGTTTTCCAATCATACACCCAGTTGTTGATAAAAAATAAATCCAGCATAAGCCAACCATTCTGTTTAAAATCTTTCAGACAAAAAAAAAAAAAAAATTGTCCAGTTATTACAAACATATAAAAGATGGAAGTGACAACTAAGGAGTAAATAACAACTAGGGAGTACTATACCACAAAAATTTTCCTAACAACTTCTGCAGAACCAAGGTAGCCCCAAAGCATAATGTTGACCATTAACAAAATTCAAAATCAACATATTTATTCATAAATGTATTAGTCACAAGCACAAAACAGTTTTTAAATCTGTGAAATAATTTCCTAAATTAATTTGTACAACTGTGAATTTTAGTCTACTTTCATGTACACTTGTTCCTTTAGAAACCAAAACATTTTCACATCTACAAACTTTTCAAAGTTTGCAACTCTACCCTAAATATATAATTTAAATGACTAAAGAACAGAACAGCCAGAAAATTCTATGAAACTGAGTAACACCTACCATCCAAGCTTCTCCATATAAAATACCTTTTCAAATCTGTTGCAGGTTTTTGCACAGTGTTAATATAGTAGCCAATTATGACACTGATTAAAACACCATTGCAGAAGTTATTACCAATTATTCATTTTTGCTTATGTGCTCATTTGAAAAACAAACAAACAAAGAAAAGAATATGTAATACTTTTCTTACTTACCCACAGCATACTACTGAAAAGCATTAAGCATACTTGACAACCAGGAATTCTGTTAACCTTCAGTTACTCACCTAGGAAAAAGAAAAAAATGCATAAGCACTCTTTGTATAGGGAGGAAGACGACAGTATTGATTTGTGATGTATGCAATAAGCTTCTATGCTTATGAAATTTTTGAAATAAAACACTTTATCTTTAAATCCAAGTTAAAAGGAAGGAGCTGGAAATATTTCACATAGCGAGGTGGATCACAAAACAACAGCTAGGTATAAGTTGCTTTTGTGTAAAATCCAACCAGCTTGTTCATCTGTAGCGCTGATACAATACTGTTTTGCTACCACAAGAGGAATCTCAAAATAATCTAAAACCAAAATGGATAAAGATTCTGTGTTCAGAACACACTGCCTAAAGCGACATTTTAACAGAACACAGTTACAAAACTAATTAACTTTTGTGACTACCATTATCGCTTTCAAGGTTTCCTGTGAAGCCTGGTGGGAGATCCAACGTTTTGCTCGATAAAATTAGACAACTTTTCTGAACTGGTGTATTTATATATTTTTACCTTATTCTCTGTTTAACAGAATAGTGAACATACTATGCTTTAGGTAATGCCAAATAAGTATCAACAGTGGTATGTTCTGCTAGAGGTTTAATGAATTCAGGATTTATTATTGAGTAGTGTGAATGGAAAACAATGATGAATATCAGAATAAAAGGTTTTTTCATCAACGTATATGCATAAGCCACATTTGTTAAAAAAAAAAAAAAGGCTCAGATCTCAAATGTTTCAAATAAATAGGAAAAAAAACCAATAAAAGCAAATGAAATGGCACCTTAACCAAGGAAGCTAATATTTTCCTGTAATATATTAAACAAACATTGCATTAGTTTTAGGAAAGGCTATGCCTTTTCAAATTTGGGAGATTTTTGCCAATGAATTAAACTACAAAGGATCTAATGAAATGGAAGTTGCTAGAAACCGAGCATAAATGAAAATACCTAACTACTTGCTAGTCCTCTACATGAGTGAAGAAAATGTACAAGCAACATGATTTTTCCATAGTAGCTTTAAAATGGTAAAAATGTCCATGTAAATAATGTTTTTGAGATGTGATTTACTTTGGTTTTTACTGTTGGTATAGAAAGTACTTTGAATTACTCAGGTTCTTGAACGCTGCTAATAGTCATCTTCTTCTGTTAAGATTTTTGTGTATCTTTCATTACCCAGCCAATGTGTACAGTCGTAACCATAAGCAATCTAAAATACGGTTCTTCAGAAATATAACTCACAAAACCCCAAAGCATCCCAGCTATTGTCTCAAGGGTAATACTAGCGACACGCTGCTACATTTCAGTGCACGGACAGCCGCTGATGCATCTCGCAAATCTTAACTTTGGTACCCTGAGGGCTAGGTCCAGACTGCTTAACTGACAGTGAGGTGCAAAGCCATCCAGACTGACTAAATAGGATAACTAGGTGCTTTGCATAATCCACAAGAACTGCGGTCACTTCTAGTGGTGTGCAGAGGACTATTAAAAATGCTTCTGTTACACCCCTGCCATTCTCCTCTGTACCAATATAAAAACTCAGTTCTCTTACAGAGGTCCTTGAGCAAAAAGGACCGTGCTCTACAACTACCTGAAAGGAGGTTGTAGCAAGGTGGGGGTTGGTCTCTTCTCACAAGTAACTAGCGATAGGACGAGAGGGAATGGCCTCAAGTTGCACCAAGGGAGGTTTAGACTGGACATTAGGAAAAACTTCTTTACTGGAAGAGTGGTCAGGCCTTGGAACAGGCTGCCCAGAGAAGTGGTGGAGTCACCATCCCTGGAAGTATTTAAAAGACGTGTAGATGAGGCGCTTAGGGACATGGTTTAGTGGGTGTGGTAGTGTTGGGTTGACGGTTGGACTCAATGATCTTAGAGGTCTTTTCCAACCTTAATGATTCTATGATTCTAAAAACTTTAAAATATTATAATGCCTAGACAGACTTACTGTGTAAAACCTAATAAAATTTTACATCACAGCATCTCTTCGGCTCTTGTATGCATCCAAGGTTTTCTTGTTATTTCATGTTTTTCTAGAGCACAACTGCTTATTTGAACAGAAGGCTTTACACTTTTCTAAGTGTCCTGGTTTCGGCTGGGAAGAGAGTACATAACAGTGCTGTAACAATCTAAAGAGTACATAACGTTTTCCATATCAGAATTTTAAATACTCCTGCAGGATAATAGCCAACCTTTACACTAACGAGGTTCGATCTGATACGTCCCATGTTTTAGGACCCAAGTACATGACTGCAAGTCTAGACTGAGATCAGGTCCTCCCTGTCTCACCGTATAAGAAAGATTGCAGAAGAAATGTATGGCTGAAGGCCATACATATTGCAAATGCAATACTTATGGGAGGAAAGACCTGAACATCTCACTTTAACAGAAAATCCATTTGAGCACAAAACTTGACCCTATTCATACTGAGAGAGGATTAATTTCTGCCAGTGGCTGCTGGCTGTGGGACTTTCCCGATGTATCAGATGACCAACTCTGCACCCATAAACCACCTATTTAATTTTTATAACTTGTTTAATACTACATGTAAGAAGTCCTTCAAACGTGGTCAGTACCAGTGTAATTGCAATCTCCCCCGGTTTACATTGCAAAATAGCAATATTTTGAAACTAAGCTAGCAAGGATAAGGCTTACTTAACTTTAGAAAATGTAGAACTCAAGGCAGCAGTATAAAACACTCTCTAGTGAGACAACGCTGTCTCCTAAGCAAGCAATTGAAAATCAATACCAATAGCATTTAAAGTATTTGTTTACCATTATCGTGTAGTTTAATGAAATACATCACATTTCTACTACCAAACCACGAAGTGTATCTCTACATCCAGTTTCCATATGTGCAAATGACAAAACCATGCACCAGCAAGTAAAAGGTTTGCCAAGTTCTAGTATATGCTATATTAGTTTTGTTGCTGCAATATTATTAAAACAATAAAAAAAAAGGTTCTGTTAAGTAAGAATCACTCTTTTAAAAACAGCTACTACACAGAAGTGCAATTTAGAGACCCACAAAACTGCAACTTCTTTCAGCAAGTGCTTCAAATTGTATCAGCGTCGCAGTGAAAAATCCTCTAAGCAACTGCATTTTCCAATGTTATGCTTTTGTGATTTCCTAGTGTCAGACTATTAATGTGACAGCAAATTGTAGTCATTAGTCAAAAATAGTGAGCAAAATGGTTTACAAGCTTCAAGTGACCTTGAGACTGCCTTGTAAAATATTGATAGCCAAAACAATTGCTGTTTCATGATTGTTCCTGACTAAATAAAAACATACTTCAATTGAAAAACTGAACTAAATCTCCTAAAAAAATTTTTAATTTTACACTGGGTTGTTACTTTCAAATGTATATGGGACTATATAGGAAATCTGAACGTAAGTAAGCGTAGCCAGTTAGAAATACCTAAAATGTAAAGATTATCAATCAAAATTACTATGCTACTGGCATACTGGCACAGTAATTGCATTGGTATATTATGGGATAACTATACATTAAAATTCCTGAGAAATAAAGAATTGTCCACACAATTATTAATTGGAGTACTGTATAAAAGCCTTATAATTCCAAAGCCCCTGATCAGAAATGGAAGTCCCACAGTGTTGGGTAAACTTCAGCCTTCTTAACCTTAGTTTTTATGTTGATTGTGTGCCTTAGTGTGACTTTTTTTTTTTTGGGGGGGGGGGGCAAATCACCAATTTTACTCTTTTCCTTCTTCGGAGAAGTGAAAAATAGGCAAATTTGCCAAGAACAAAATAATTTTTTGATAATACGAAAGTGTGTCAGCGTTACTTTTGAGAGAGAAGAGGTGCATTTCATGACTTCTCAGAAAACTATCCAAAAGTGACATAAGCAGCAACGGTTACTGCTAACTCGAAGATGATTATTATGCATAGAGTTGTTCTGTTTAAAAGCAGCAAACATACTGCTCTGTAGTTATGTAGTACTACTAACATCCAGGTAAGGCAAAAAATGCTGAAAACGGACTCTTTTTTTTCTAATGTTTCCTTTTTTCCTGCCCCTGTTCTTTTTACCTCGTTCCATTTTCCAGTTTTCCCATTTCCCCTCATATGCTCATCTCACTGTACACACCCCCTTCAGTCCTCTTTCTTTCAGATACTCACCAGCCGACTTTTTGAGTTACCCTCAGAGGTTTCACACTCTTCTGGTATTTCCAAACGCTTTCTCTTGATGACAATGAATTTTTAATTGCTTTGTATTTTTGGCTATCTAGTACTTCTCTGTGTGTGCTACATGTAAACTATTAAGTAAATACTACAATTAGCTTGTCTAATTTCACTGAAGGAAGATACATGCACACCAAATAGCACGCTCTGCTTGGGAATACATGTCGAAGAAGTAAATAGCTTCATTCCCAATTATAGTAGCGTTCAACTGGACTTCTACAGTTAATCTTATTATTGCCACCA
This sequence comes from Fulmarus glacialis, assembly GCF_000690835.1. Classification (NCBI taxonomy): domain Eukaryota; kingdom Metazoa; phylum Chordata; class Aves; order Procellariiformes; family Procellariidae; genus Fulmarus; species Fulmarus glacialis. The sequence continues at coordinate 122,895 of NW_009224983.1, forward strand.
TGATAAATCCCACTTCCAAAGATATGCAATTAGCTTTTAAATGAAGGCATGAAGTAGCTTAAGCCAAGTATGTCTACTTTCTTAAAAGAAAATGAAAATCATTTTACAAAGGTCAGTATTAGTAATTATTGAGCATTTCAAAGGAACAGTGAAGACGTGTATATTTAATTCTAAGGACACAGATGGTTCCTTTGAGTTTTACATGACTACTTTTATCTAAAAGTAAATATATGCAGAGCATTAAAGACTAACATTTCAGATTATTATAGCAAAAAAAGAAAAAAAAATTAAAAATCCCATAATCTTAAAGGTTAGGATTTTGTTGCTTCTAACTATCTTCCAGCTACACTGTCTTACGCTAATGCTCAACATCCAAGCCAGATAAGGCAAGAAGTCCTATTATTAGTAAACTATAGCAGAAAGGTATAAGCTATGCAGCAAAAACAATACATAAACATGTCACAGCAAGGCATGTAGCTCTCCCTTTCTGCTGTAACTTAGGTCAAAACTAGACAGTTGTTGTTTTTTTTTTTTTGCAGGTAGCAATCTGTAAACCTAAAATTAACTTCGCATAAAGCAAAGTGGCAGTTAAAGTAGTCATGAAAGCACCAGGGTATTTTTTGTAAACATCTGTTCAGTGCAAAAGACGGAAAAAATTACCTACTCACAACAGATGAGGCAACCTATATGAAAGTTTAAAGAGAAAATATTCTATGTTATGTGGGCTTCAACTGCAGAAAATCTAGAATTAAGATTGGGGTGTACACCTAAAGCCAGAATTCAGCTGTCTATATATGAAAAATCATGTGACAATTGCATTTTAATAGCAGAGGTTAATTCCTAAAAACTTTCTAGTCAATTAAGTATTTAAGAAATCATTTAACTAATTGAAGTTAATTTAACTAATTGAAGTCTTTATAAGACTGCAAAAAATAGTTAAGAGATTTATTTCTTTTCTAATTATCTTTGTACAGACTCTTCAAACTTCCAGTGCAATTAACCTTAATGAAAACTTTGGTGATTTAAAGATAAATGAACATATTTTTGATTATCCTAGATAACACATATCCTTCACAAAAGACTGAGCAGTGATATTCTTCACACAACTTTCCACACACCAATGCTTTTCCAAAATGGATGACATCTCTTAGCATCTCATCTTGGGTCAAGCATAACTTAACTATTGATTTCATTTGCTTGTAATACTAATTTTTATGGTAACAAGTACCAACGATGCAGTTTTTTCATTAACTACTGAGTATTTTCCATCAAACATTAAACAATGGATTTTTTTCTGAGTAAATAATAGGTATTTGCCATTATAGATATATTAACTCTTTCACTTATTCAAGAAACCTAGTAAAAAACCAGTAAAGATATACAATGTAAGAACCGTTATATTTCATATGATACTCAAAATCCATGAAATACAGCATCAGTAAGGATGATGCACCACTGCTCTGAGAAACAGGAAACCTCAAGCAGGGCTGAGGTACGCAAGACTGGGTACCAAAAGCCAGAGACTGCCGTGGGCCATGACAAACTAGCTTCATCTTGGTGACCTTCTTAGGAAACAAGAAGCTAGTGACTGAGTAATGACAGAGCAATAAATGTAAACTCATTATTTAGCTAACACATTCTCTGGACAATTCAACTAGTTTTTACAAGGTGGCAGGACAAATCAACACAGATATAAAATAGAAACTCTGTAACTTAACTCTAGTTGAAATCAACTGAAAGTTGAAAGTTTTGTATTTGAGCAACATGTAACTCACTTTCTAAACATAAAAAATCCCCTCCAGGAATTACTTCAAAGCAATCAGAATTATTTAGAAATAAAACTGTGAATAATTAGCTCCTTGTATTTTGCATAATCTTCTTCAGAGATACAAGGCCATTTTTGTGCTGTTATTCTTTTCCAAACACAATGTGCTGCTTTCATCTATACACAATATGGATATTCTAGAAAGTAATTGCAATTATCAAAAGATCAAATGTATGATAAAATTAAAGTATTGGATCAAAGCTTTCACATTTTTGTCAAATACATTTGGAAACATACTGTATGATTTAAAAGTATAAAACAGCTCATGTATATTTAGATACAGCCAGATGAACACACACACACAATACTATAGAGGCGCTCTTGAAAACATACTAGATCTGATACTTAAAAGTTTACGTTAGTATTCTAAGATCTCCGTATCACTGAACAAACTTTCTCAGTCTGGTGACAATCACGGTAACGTCAGCATCACACCAAAACGCACACACGGACTTACCCATTTCTGCTTTTTGAAAGGTGACAGCATTTAAATTCACAAAGATTAAAAGGGAGCTCAGGTTTTCTTCCTAAGTTTAGCATTTACCATATAAAATATCATAGAATCAAGACATGAAAATAAAACACGCTAAAATTTATGGGTGTTGGTCGTTTAAGTATAATCTCAACAGGTTTATTTTTTGACACACCTATAACTAAAACAACATACCTATTTAGCAAATCCTGTGCTAACTGGAGGCCTGATATGTATGACAACTAAATAAGCTTATCTGAGCTGAGCTTTGCCTAGCCATTACTAAAAATCACAACCAATAAATAGCTTGCAAATGGTATATTAAACCTTTATACCTACTGCCAATCAAAACTGAGACTAGCATCTTAAGATGAGATCCTGAGATACCACATCATACTGTGATAATGAATTGACCCATCTTTACTTAAAAGCTACTTTTTTTGAAGTTTCTAAGTATTTATAAGATATTCTTTATTTATTTTAATATAAACCTAACAAGCCCTCTCTATCTTTCCAGTGCCAAGAGCCTAAAAGAAAGACATATTCACTTTAATAATAAATTTGGAAGAAAACTATTTTACTATCATCTTCTGAAACGAGAGATAGAGAAAGTTAGGTGGTATGATACAAATAATGTCTTCCTTGCTTGTTGGACTCACGTTGGCCCCAGTAAAGTCTGACACGTTGTGGACTACTCTATGGTGGGCCTGCATTATACTGCATGTCATGAGGAGCAGATTCAGTTACAACCACCACCACTGCTCCAATACCAGTCT
>NW_009224984.1:0-84223 GCF_000690835.1 Fulmarus glacialis
GAGTTTTTCGGAGACTTCTTCGCTTCAAGTTCTACTTTAGAGAGGAAAGGAAATACCCTTAATTAGTCTAGTATTTCTAAAGTCTTGGTCACAGGATGGAGTTGCCCAGGTATAGGGCAAAGACTGGATTTATCAAACTCAGAGTTATTGCACATTTACTCCAAAAGAAACCTTTTTGGAGTGTAACCAGAGGTAATATTTCTAGGTTAGGTTAGATTTGCATTTATTGAAATGGCTGTTGCAGGAGGTGATGTTTCTGCAACACTTCTTTCTCTACCTTTGGAGCAGAAGGGTTTTTTTCCCTTGCTAACCTGCTTGTGTGTTCATGATTAAGGACAATGCACAGGTGTGTGCCTAGATGTGTGGCACTGAGATTATGTGTGGTAGCAAGTTATTTGTTGGTGCCATGGACTTTTACTTACCAGCATTCACTTCTTTTGACTTCAGTGTGGCAGTTACTGAAATCATTAGAGGATGTTTTAATCTCTGACTTCTACCTAATTTTTAATTTGTTTGTTTTGGGGGTTTTTGGGGGGTTTTTGGGGGGTTTGGTTTTTTTTTTTTCCTTTTTTTTTTTTTTTTTCTGCAAAGGGTTTGAGGACACTAGGTTTAAGCAAATCCTGTGTTTATGGAAAAAAGTCCTAGCTTTACATGTCTTACCAAGCCAAACACTTGAAGGCACTTTTCAGCAGACTCTGAAAAACAGAAGGCATCTCAAGGTGGATATGCCAGTCCAAAGAGGGGTAAGAAACAAGACACTGTTCTGTATTTCCCCACAGATCTCCTTGCTTTTTGGTCTCTGTAACTTCCTCATGACAATTTGCTTGCAAAAAGCCTACACACTTTCAGCAGTAGATTTATGGGAAGAAGAGCAAAGGGATCCTTGAGCTTTCTTGTTCCGTACTAGCATAAGCAGAGGTGACCCAAGAGGTGACCCAAGCCTTCCTCATCATTTGACTCAAAGGCTGATGGAAACAGCATAGTCCTTCACCCCACACTGTCCCATCATATACGCAACTCTGCTTGGGATTATTAAGTTGTTTTCTGTGCTTATGGCTGGATGGTCAGAATGAGGCAAATTCTTAGATTTTACAACACTTTTCCTCTCTTTGCTGTTCAAAATGCACAGTCTTGAGTTATTTTGGCACAGTGTTACTCCCAAATCAATGTTTATCTCCTATTGTCTTCTATTTAAAATGTAACTGAAACAACTGCATGTCTGAGAAAAACATATTTCGTAAACTTAATCTCACCTTGATAAATAGGGCCAAACCAGATACTTTCATCAGTACTTGAAAAAATTTATTTTCAAACTGTCAGTTATTACATGGTGATAATATTGTTTAACAAGAACTAAACCTTGTGTTCAGTTTTGGTTTTCATGTTTTTGAAGGACATTAGTAAGGGTGATGGAATGATATGCCACTTCCCAAGTCTAGCCAGAAGAAACTGTTAGGAATAAGTTATTAATGCCATGATTTATAGCTCCTATACTGGCAGGTCTGTGGGGCAGTTCTAAAGATACAGCTCTCTGAAAAATAGCAAAAAATCAATTGCCTGTGACCTTGTGTGTTCAGTGCACTGAAAGTCATATGTTTCGTAGCTGTTTCCTCTCAGTGTTGGCCTACGCTGTCTGTGTACTGCGTGATGAGACCTATTGCTCTGCCAGAAGAAAATTCCTATGTCTGAAGGTAGTGCTGGAAGTGGAGGTCCAGCCCTAAGCCAGCTGCTTATGCAGCAGCTTCTTAAACAGCTCCGTTGCTGCCTTTCCTTGAGCGTTATGTTAAGCATAACACATGTTAAAAGATAATTTAGAGAATTGTTTTAATTCTGAGTTAATTAAGGCCCTTCCAGTGACGCCGCTACTGCAGAAACTTGCTTGTTGTAGGTATGTCATCTTTATGTTGACTGTAAGGAGTATTGCTATTCAGCCCCCTCACTGCCTCAATGAGGTAAGAGCTTGAATAAGATTAAACCCAAGACAGGCCTGAAGGTGTTGTTGATATGAAAGGAAAATAGTTTGAAGAATTCCATTCCTCAGTAATAACCCTGTCCTGTGGAACAACCTGCCTGCTGCTTAGTATGTCAACTGCTTGGTCCCATACTGCGGCAAAGGATTGACTTCATAATACTGATTTGGCTGCTACCTTAGACATTGTGATAAAAAGATACTTTATAAAAAAACATCAAGTTTCAAGTAAGTAAACCATCCACCATCAAAAAGCATGGAAAAATGGTGCTGGTTTGCTACATTTTTTAAAAATTCCGTATGATCATGAAATAAATAACGTAACAAAATTATGAGAAAATTATTAATTTAATTAAAGTTAACTATAAATCTTAGCTGTAAAATCCATAGTTTGGCCCTGTAAAACGAGGAATTAAGGAAACTGAAACACCACTAGAAATGTATTATTTCCATCCACTGTTGTGACAATTCTAAGCATGCAGATAGTGTGTCCCGTCCCGAAAGTCACATTGTCAGGCAGTAAAACAAAAATCTGTCAGCTTTGTTCTTTCTAAAAAGATTTTTTTTTTTCCCCAGAATTTTCTTCTGCCCAAAATTTCAATTCTTTTATTTCTTTCCATGTGTGGGAATAAAGTTTCTCTCAAATTCTTCCTCCCTCCTCTTGAATTTTACTTTCCGTGCTTCTAATTGTAATACAAATGTGAAAGTAACTTTCAGCAGTAAAATGAATCAAGTACATAATAATTCTTTGTTGTCATTTTTCCAGTGCACCATCCCTATGCAACAGAAAATATGTCTAATGGTCAGATTGATGGCTTCCATTTACCAGTAATAATTGCTAATATAAAAAATGTGTGAATGTTTATAAATTTATAGAATTTTTTTACAGGTGAGTACTTCTACTGAGTTCAGAGAAAATATGCTAATACAGAGAGGAAAGGTACATGCACATGGCTACAAATCAGAATCTTGGGAAGAAATTAAATTCCAGGAAGCCTGTTAATTAAATAAAACTCTTTTTTATTTTGTATGACAACTTTTTCTCCTTTTCTCTATTATGATGATGTGAAAAATGTTACAGCAATTTCCCTCATTGTGGATTCCTCTTTAGCTGGAATGTAAAAACAAACAACCAACCAAACAAACCCATGTTCTAATATAGCCTGGCACTTGAATTTGTACATGCAAGGAGAGATGAAGCAAGATTCACCTATAATGACAGGAGAATCACTCCATTTAAGATAAACTTCCAAGTCAAATTCAAAGACAGTTCAGACAATTAGCATAGAATTTAATGCAAGGATGAAAACTCAATATATTAAGAAAGTCAGAGCAATTAAAATGTTCTGCACCTCATTATTCTTAAAAATATGGCAGACCATGACCAGAATTGTGGTAATAGCTCCTATAATAATCTTTTTCTTTCCTTATAACTTTTTTCTCTACAGTAAGTATTAAACAAAGTTTAAGTCATGCTGTTTCAGAGGGCAATTAAGTAATACATGGTTGAAAAAGAAATAAGCCAACCTTAATTACAGTTAATATGTCTTTTTTTTTACTGTTTGAATTAATAGCCTGAGATGTCTTTGTTATGTTGTATACCAGCTTGTCTATATCACACAGCCCATAATAATAGTTTTCAGTTTCAGTACAATATGTGGTAATATTTTATGTTTTTATAATTTATTTCTCCCCCACTCCCAAAGCACACATCTCTAATTATATCTGCCAATCCACACCCCATAATTGTAAGATTATCAAAATTCCCGAATGATGCAAAAAATTGTCATGACAACATATTAACAGATGTCACAGAACAATGCCATGAGGGAAACAAATGCATTGGTAGAGCCTCCAGCTATGCAGTTTGACATTTTATTTAAAATCAGAGATAATTTAATTGCTGGGTTTTGTTTTTAACTTGATAAATTAATTATAAGAATGAAAGTTCCAGATTCAGAAATAGTTGAATTTGATGAAAGAGTTTAATGGGCTTTGTATTTGTCCCAGAGATCACAGTAATCTGCAATTTAATTTACAGACTAGTTACTTAAGTCAGAACTAGCGATACCTACCCACATTCCTGGCAGTGAGTCAGACATTTGTAGCTTGCCCCTGTGCCTGGAACTTGATAGGTCCACATGGGATAAATCCTTTGGTTACTGCCTGAAGTTAGGCAGTAATGATGGTTTATTACTATAAAGAGGGGAATAATCAGTAGAACTTTGCCATATATAATGACCCAAAACTTACAGAATGGCAGATTAATGAAATAGCTGAGGTTGGAAGACACCTTTGGAGATCGTCTAGTTTAACCCCTCTGCTCAGAGCAGGTTGAGCTACAGCAGGTTGCTCACAGCTGTGTACAGTCAGGTTCTGAATATCTCTATGGGTGGAGACTTCACAATATCTGTGGGCAAGCTACTCCAGTGTTTGACCATCCTCACATTGAAACATTTTTTCTTATGTTTAAATGGAATTTGCTGTATTTCAGCTTTTGCCCATTGCCTTTTGTCCTGTCACTGGGCACCATTGACAAGACATCTCTAGTTCTGATGTCTTGTTCCAATCAGGTACATTGTGTATAGGCTCAGGGATGTCCCACTAAGCCTTCTCTTCTCCAGGCTGGACAGTCCCAGCTCTCTCAGCCTCTCTTCATATGAAAGATGCTCCAAACCCTTAATCAGCTTCATCTTCACTGGACACACTCCAATGAGGCCATGTCTCTCTTTTACTGGGGAGCCCAAACCTGTACGTAGCACCCCAGGTGTGTCTCACCAGTGCTGAGAAGAGGAGAAGGATCATCTCCCTCAGCCGACAGGCTTTTTCCAATGCAGCCCAGCAGGCTGTTGGCTTTCTTTGCAGTACATCGATGGCTCATGATCAGCTTGCTCTCCACCAGGACTCCAGCTGTCAAGCTGCTTTCCATCTGGTCTGTCCCCAGCATGTGCAGACGCATGGGGTTGTTCCTCCCAAGATGCAGGACTTTCCCTTTGTTGAATTTCATGAGGTTCCTGACCAGTCATTTCTCCAGCCTGTTGAGGTCCCCCTCTGAATGGTAGCACAACTCTCTGGTGTATCAGCCACTCCTCCCAGGTTTGTATCATCTGCAGATTTGCTGAGGATGCACACTGTCATGCAGGTCATTAATGAGAATGATCCCATATTGATCCCTGAGGTACACTGGTTGTGTACTCCAACTGGACTTTGTGCCACTGACCACAGTCCTTGAGCCTGGTGTTTCAGCCAGTTTTAAATACATTTGGCTGTCCACTTACCTAGTTTGTCTATGAGGGTGTTATGGGACACAGTGTTGAAGGCCTTGCTAAAACCAAGATACAACATCCACTGTTCTCCCCTCATCCACCAACTTGTTCATTTGACTACGAAGGGTGATCAGGTTGGATGATTGTGATTTCCCCTTTATTGTTCCACGCTGACTACTACCTTCTTGTCCTTCATATAGTCAGAAATGACTTCTAGGTTTATTTGCTCCATCACCATTCGGGGGATCAAGGTGAAACTGACCTGCCTGTAGTTCTCAGATTCTCCTTCTTGCCCTTCTTGAAGATGGGAATGATATTTGCTCTCTTCCAGAAGCCCAAATATTGTGAGATAAAAAGCTGTGGAGCTGTTAGCACTGCAAGTATGTGCCTCACATGCTAGTTATATGTGCTGAAAAAATCACATATTTGTTTTAAATATCTTCATTTTTATTTACCATTCCAGATACTTTTTCATACCTAGTACAGTAAGGTTCTGTGGTGTCACTGAAGTGATGGGACTACACGTGCTGCTTTGGCTTTGATGTTTGCCTTTGTGACTTGCAGGGGTGAGAAACACCCCAGCTGTTCAGCCCTGTACCCATCAGCATTACCCACTTCAATAATATGCTGCAACTTGTTTTCTTTCATGCCTCTCACTTCTAAGCCAGGTTTTCACAAAGAAGGCATGAAGCTTTGTCATCATCTCTGTCTCTTGTTAGAGCTACAGACTTGTGCAGACAAATGTACTCTCCACATCCTGCAAGTACCTGCAGCCTGTCAGCAACACACACACTAGTGGCAGAGCAAAATGGTCAGTGTGTTGTATGCCCTGGTGCTTGGTGTGAGGGTGCACAGGAGTTTCCGAGGGAGAAAAGGCAGCTTGAATAGAACTGAAGGACTGGATAGGGCTGAAAGAACTATGCCTGGTGCAGCCAAAGTCATGCTTTCCTTTAAGGACAATCTACTGAGAGAACTGTCCTCAGACCCACCGTTGGATTTTATTAGTCACTAGGTGTTTTGCTCCAAAAGGCAGCCCTGGAAGGAACTGATAGTTATGTAATGTGGATGATGGGGGAAATAGGAAAAACTTAAAGACTGCTGAGAGAGGTGTTCCCAATGAAATCCATGTCTTGGGTGTGATTTCAGCAGGCTTTGTAAGAAATTTGGGTGTAAGGCTGTCTAATTTCTGTGTTGTAAATGAGAAGTCAGGAGAGATTCCTGTGACTGCTCCACATAAAATAGCCAAGCTTCTAGATTCAACTTTCAGCAAGCAAAACGCTGTGTGTAAGAAATTTTAGGTGCACTTCATACACCTATGGAATTGGGCAGGGTTTCTTTGTTGCGTTTTCTTTATTTCATGTAAGAGACTATAGTTTGTCTAATTTACATCTGTTGAAGTGCTCATTTGAAGCACGAGTTGAAGTGCTCATCTGGACCTTACCCTTGGATCTCTGAAATAGTTTGTCAGAAGGATGACATTTCTGTTATAATACACAGAATAACTGAATGTTATGTACATTTATGACAGGCATGAACTGTGGCACAAATATTTTGTCTGTGCACTGGATGGATCATAATTTTTCCTTGTTTGGGATTTGCCTGTTAAAATAGAAATGGTTTGCAAAACACAGTATTTAAATCTACTCTCCACCCATCAGCAGAATTAAAAACATTCTTTGTTAAACCCCTAAGTAATGCAATGGTATGTAAAAAGCAGATTTACAGGGAAGTAATGTGTTTAAAAAGTAAAGTGCAGTTAAAATAACCATTGGATAAATCACTAATTAAAACAATAGTTAATTTGCAACTGGTTATTCTAATTACATCCAGACTTTTAACAGTGTGGAAAGAACAAATAACATGCTAATACAAGGTAGTACTGTTGTTCAGTTGCTAAGGAAAATGTATTTCATTAGGATAAAAAATGGGGTACTAGTTGTTTTTTTACAGTTACTCTAATTTGTCTTTGGTGTGACTTTTTCTATTTATTTTCCCAGCTCCACCATAATTCTGAGTTATACAGCCATCAGAATTTATATTGTATTTTGCTCTTTATTGAAATCCAAAATGAGAGAAAAATTTGCAGTATCACCTAATTTTCAGGTATACTTTTGGCTGGTTTTATGCTACGAGCCAAATTTTCAGGTTATGAGCCCCATGCATTTACAGACTTAGCAGTCAAAGACTTAGGTTACGATAATCTTTGCACATAGGAATACGTATGGACCTGCTTTTGTGCATAGAACAGAGTGATCACATGGCCTCGTCTTGAGACCTCAGTCTTAGAAACACTCCTGTATGTGCCAAATGTAAGGTGCATGTGCAGCATTGCTTTCATTTATTTTGTCATTTCTTAAATGATTAATCAAAATAAAACTCACTTTGGAGAAAAAAGTAACAATTTGTTCTTCCGTAACACATAGAGATGTGAGAGTCACATTCTTGTGCTTCATTTCAGGTATATTAATTTCTTATGGCTTTGTGTGCTGCTTTTTGCATCTCCCAGGCCATACCAAAGATGATAATTTTTAAGTGTCTAATTTTCCTTAGCTTACAACAGCTTTGATGGTGCTGAAGTGATTCAGAGAGTGATTTAGTATTGTCACATGACAATATTCGCATGACACAGGTACACATCAAATGTGAAGGAAGGTCTTAGACTAGCAAATTTAAAACAGTGCTGTTACTAAACTGAGGAGTCATGGATCTGGGAAATTCAGACTCAGATCTAAGAAATAAAAAAGAAAACAAAAAAATGCTGTAGAAAAGACTGCAGAGACATTTCAGATTAAAAGTAAGTACTGCAAAGAAAAGTACAAAGATGGAAAAATTACTCATGAAAACTATAGGATTTAGGTGTACTGCTAACAAAAAAACAGGAATATATTTAAAAATAGATTTTAGTGTAAAGCTTCAACACACTAATGCCCCTGCACTGAAAAAACGTGGACAATGTATCTCTTGGTAAAAGTGAAGGAAATAATACTTTTGGATTAAAATGCCAAGTAATATGTAAATTTCACCATCTGAAATTGTAAGAATATACACGAACGGGTGCAGCAGGCCTGGCTGATAACTTTGTGAGGAGAACAGAGCTGGATTCAGATGGGTCATCTTTAATGCTCTGTATTTTTAGCAGCATAATATGTTTTGGGGAAGAAAAAAGGTTTCATAAAGTTATATAAGTTTCAGTGAAGTAGATAGTTCCCCTAAGATCCAAGGAAAAAGAAAGAGGCAAGGAAAGAATCAATCCTCTTCTAAATTTACTTTTATGAAGTTGCTTAAAGCACCAGTCCTGCAAACATTTACTTCCATGCTTAACTTTGATCACATTTTACCTGGGATATGAAGCCACATGTCATTACTCACAACACAAAATTTAACCACCTCAATATGGTGCTGGAAGGAATAATTTAAAAAAGGGACAGAAATATAAGGATTAATTCCTGCTAATTTTCAGAAGGAAGTGTTTTGAAAATAATATTTATGATCTTATTGTTGGAGAAGGTGTGAAAAGATCCTTAGGTATGAAAAACTTGAAGAAGCACTGCAGTTTGTATAACAATACAGTAAAAATATCCTGGCAATGATCCCCCACCCCTCAAAAAAGATGCTCTACAGAAACCAAAGCACCAAGAGAGTTCATTACCCCAAAGCAGGAGAATATTTGTAATTTCATTTACTCCTCTATTTTTGCTTAGATGATAGCCTGGATAAATAATCAGCTTTTCCAGTAAAAAAGTTGATTGTCCATTCTTAGTAATTGCTAAAGCTTGTATGAATTGACTAATAATGTTAATAAGAAAAGTTCTTATAAACAATTCTTTATGGTTTTGTAGAGATTTGAAGTAACGTTTTGACAAAATATGTTTCTGGTGAGCTTGCATCGGTTTAAAAAAAAAAACGACGTCAAAAAGCAAAAATTAAACAACCCTGTTAGACCAGAAGCCTATATGTAAAGGAACATATATCACATATTTTAGCTAGTATGTGTTTCCTGATGGCCAAAGAGAAAATTATATTTGTAATTTCCTTTGATAAAACAGCTGAAATGTACAACTCTAAAAACCATGAATTCTGTACACTGGGGAGAAGTGAACTCATACTGGTCAAAGTTTTCCGAACTTCTAATTCTAATAGGAGTCCAGAAGGCAATTAGATTTTCTTAACCTCTGTGAAGCCAAATTATATCAGTTACGTGATTGCACTAATAGGAGTATAAGGCTATCAAGAGATATAATAGGAAATACTGAATAATCAACTGTTTGGAAAGGAATGGAAATCCGCTTCCTAGTTTTTAAGCCAATTCTTGTTGAAAGTTGAGACTTCCCTGCAGAGCAATTTCTGTCAAGGACTTGCTGTCTCTTGCCTTCCTTTGAGGTGTCTAGCACAGACCATTGCTGGTCACAAAACTGTGGCCTATATGCTGGCTTGACCCCATTGAAGGTCCATTCCCCTTCAGTATGTCACAAAATATGTCTCTACATTTCACAAAATATGCCTTTACATTTAACGTTGACTGTCTCTGAATAACTGGGGAAAAAAAAGCACCACTGTTTTGGCGTATTTCTTGCTGAATCAAACCACCGAGTTGCGAACATGATGGCATTGTCATCTGTATTGTGCTGTCTGAAAAACAGAGTGGAGTAGAAGTTATCAGGACTCATTGCCTGGGTACAATAATGGAAGACATTAAAAAAAACAATGTTTTTAATCCTCTGGAAACAAAGTCTAAGTCTTTCTGCAGCTTGGAGTCATCTGAAAACACAAATTCATACACACAAACCTTGGATTATCTTGAATTATAAAAGCAAGTTGGCAAAATTTGCATAGTCACCCCATCCATTACTTAATGATTTTATTATATTTTATGACTCCAAATTCATGTATGGTATTTATACAGTCCTTGAGGTGTAAATTTAAAAAAAAAAAAAAAAAGGTATTTTCCTCCCACCACTTCCTTGGGCCGAGTTGTGATTTTGTAGTTTTGGAGAATAGCAAGGCTGAACCAGGACAGACATTTCTGTCTGAAAGAATAACTATGACAAAACTGACAAGTACAAATCTGAAGCTGTTTTCTGCAGGCTAAATGTTAGCTTTTTATTCTGATCTATCCTCTGAAAACCTGAGATGCACTGAAACAGTGAGGTGTCCTTTTCACTTGAACCATGGAATACCAAAAGTCAAAGAAAGTATTGCACTGCAATGCTCATATTGTCCTCCATTTAAGCCCTTCGGGGGGTGTTTATTGCAGAGATCCATATTGGATACCATGGGGAAAGTTCTCTTTTCTTCCATCTGAGGATTGCAGATGTTACTTATTTTGCCATTCAATGTACCATTCTGCTTTTGGGAAATTACAAAACAGAGATACAAGCATTTCTGGCTTTATGTGACGGAGAGCTGAGTTTTCCAGCAAATGAACAGCACACTGGAAAAAAACAGTATGAGTTTTCAATGGATAAGCAGCAAGCTCTTTCCAAAATTATAGCTTAAGTTCACAGAATGTCTTTAAGTTTGCAGAATGGCTGCTTGCCCATAGCCATGTTGAGGTAATGCCAAATGCCAGAGTAGTTATATGCTTTGAAATAAAGTCCATGTTCAACAGATTGCTTCTCTTTCTTTTCCATATTTACCTCCAGTTTAAGCTAACAGAAAGATAGTCTGAAATTAGTTTGGGACCTTGACAATTTGAACACATCTGAAAAATTGCATTCATCATATGTAATGGATTTGCTTACTTGTACTTACAGCTGTAGAAATGTATTTTTGATATCACCTCCTGGTTAGGTGGAAAACTTGAGCAGGAATATTTTATGATGTGAAGAACATACTATAATTGAAGATACAATTTAATAGCATTGTTAAGAGTCCTTGATGCATATCTCCTGCCAGACTAGCCTCAAAAGCCATCAGAGAGTTTGCCCAATGCATATGGAAATGAGTGGGAGTAATCTCATTGATATCGGTAGGTTTCACTGCTTGACTTCACCAACATGTTATTCAGTACATGCTCGCTTCTGTTTAAGGCACTTCCTTTTCTTTCCATATGCTTTAACCTCTCTGTCGCTCCTATACAGCAGGCAAACAAGAAATGAGCATTAAAACAGGGTGATGAGATAGGAACAGAAACGAGTCATTCAGCTGACTAGTATTCACCTGTGGAAATGGGTTGTGATTGTGCAGAGTGGAATATTTTAAGTATATTACTATGTATGTGGAAAAGAAACAGTGGGTCTTTTTTATCACTTTGGAAAGGTTTATAAAACAAACTACTTTGGGTTTTTGGCAGTTCAGTAGGATTTTGCCGTAAACTTTATTCCCAATTTCCTCTGTAGTGAATGGAGAGCCTGGAAATAGCCTTTTGTATTGCCAAAAATGAAATATGAGGATATTTGTATGTAGATATAGTAGAGTGAAAAACCTGTAAATTAAATATTAATTCCTGATGAAAATCTAGCTGCATTTACCTGTGATCACTTGGCCTTTACTCAGGGAAGATTACTAATGATTTCCCTAGCAATCACACTTCCAGTGGCCCTGCATCGTAAAAGAGAAGGATTGCACGGTACTGTACCATGAACAAGGAAGGCTTCAGCGCAGGCTGTCAAAAACCAGCTGAGGTTTTCCGTTCTTGATCAGAGAGTCTTGGGAAGGACCTGACTGCAAATGGGGATGGAAATGCTCTCGAGGAGCTGAAGGGATCCAAAGAAAGGCAGTTACTACAGAAAGTGTCCTTGGGAAGCAGTCTGGCGTATAAGTTTTATAACTCGGAAGTCAGTTACTCCATGTTTTATAGTAGTAGATTTGGCAGAGGAAGGGAAAAAGATAGATCACTATGGTAAAAATTTTAACTTCACTAACACCATAACCTAATTAAAAAACAAAAATAATGTTAGCTTGCCTAAAATCCAGCTGACAAAAAAGCCTTTTCCATATAGATGCTGGAAAGGGGTTTGGCAGTGTTCGGCACAAGGGGATATCCACCAAAGGAAGTGTTATGTTAATTGCCTTCCTGGTTTTAGAAGGGAAATTGCTTGAAAATCTCTGATTATTGATCTATCTATGGAGTGTGAATTGTGTAGACCAAAATCCAATTTTTTTCCACCTTTAAAGCAGGCTTCAAAGGACTCCTTGTGTGGAGTTAATAAAAATGTTTGAGATTTTGGTGTAGAATATAATGGGTGATTTTATTTTGCATAATTATTCTGCTGGAAAAATAGCTGATTTTGTTTGGAACCCACTGAAATAAAAACCTCTTTGTTAGAAGTAAAAGGGGCTAGGCCTCCTTCTTAGTCGCTTCTACAGAAATGAGATTTCTTTTCAAGTGTGATTTATTGGCAGTCTTTGACGTTATGATGCATTAAACATCTCACACATCCGGATCCTCTTGAATGTAAACCTTCAGTTTATCTTAGGATGTTGATGGAGGAGTTCTAACTATGAAAACATTGGGATTATAAATTTTCTCTGTGCACAAACTTTCAAACAGCATTGCAATGCTGAGGTTATTAGCTAACTTTTGTTTCCTGTACGAATAAACAGATCTGTGATGTTTCTATATAGTTATTGGTGATATAGCACAAAAGTTCAACCTTACTTGTCTGAATTCTGTTTTTATACTTATGAAACACAATAAACAATAATTCATTCATATTAAACCAGAAAGAATCACACTTTTTGTTTCTAAATTCCAGAAATGGTCAATTTTATTTTGTAAGCTGGATGTTTTAAGCCTTAAACTGAGAGAGTCCAGAACTTGAGAAATGGTGCCTGGTCACTGCAACTGCTTTTTGTGTACCTAAAGACATAAAATAACAAATAGCCAAGGAAAAAAAGTGGCTATCTTCTGTGTTAGGGTCAGTTCCACAGGGAAATAATATCTGAAAACAAAAGGGAAAACCTCTACCCTGAAAGACGTGTCGGTCAGATACACCTCTCCCGTCCCTTCCCCACATATTTGAATAACAGGACATGACAGAATCTAGAAATCTTGTTTCCATCTTTTCCCACACCTGTTTTTCAAACTCAAACCTGATGCAGCAACATAATTCAGATTAGGAAAATCTGTCTACCAGTAAATAAGACAAAGTAGAGCCCAAAAGAATTCTGTAAACCAGATGACTGTTATAAGAATTGGAAGCAAAAGCACTGTGAGAAAGTGCTTTGGGTTTTTTATTCAAGTGGATCAGAAGACTGAGCTAAAAGGCAGCCTTGCCTTCATAAAGAATGAGAATATTTTCTGATGAGGTGGCCTGATTTGAAGAATGCAGAGATTTGAGAATTAATTTTTTGGCTCTTTTCCAGCAAATGAGAGGGATGAGTTATTAAAATATGCCTTTTTTTTTTTTTTTTTCTCCCTGGAATCTTCACCATCTATACAAGGACTTGAGGTTCCTTATATAGGTTCCTAATTTAGCTGCCTGTGCTTAGATTACATGAATACACCTGAAGTGCCATCCCACTAGCTAGGTGTTACACTTTCGGCCAAGTGAAAAAATTTGCTTACTTCACTCATCTCGGCTTCAAGTTTTGAAGGTCCACTCAGGTCCACTTTGGTTGACTGAAGTCATAACTAACCACAGTTTTGCTTTCCTAGTCTTACTGGGAAACTGTCTTCCAAAAACTTTCGCAGTTTTCCTTCCAACGCACTACATGCATTATAACTCCACATATGGTTTTCATGTGGCCAACTGTCTGTCTTGTTGCCATTTATGTGTTTCTGTATGAGATCTTCTCATCTGGGCTTGCATAGACCTTTAATGAATTTCCCTCTTCCTCCTTGACACACAGCCACAACAGATGTTTGAAGTAGATAAATAATATTAGCATCTTTCTTTAGAAAAATATAAAGTTCCTTTTACTAGAGTTGACATGGCCATTGTTTAATAGGAATGTTATTTGTATTTCTTCCCAGTCTCATAGATCTTGTTTTATTTTCTGGTTTACTGGAATGTACCCTTAGATGAAATAGTACAAAGGGTGCTGTGGACATAAACTATAGTAGTATGTGGAAAACTTGATGCTTATGACTTTTCTTAAAGGGATACATAGCTTATTTGTCTCCAGTTAACGCAATTTACCACCAAAAACCTGAAGTATATATAATTATGATGCTTCGTAATCACAGAAGACTGGATTTTTCTGACCTGCTCAGCTATCTGAGGTATACTTTCCACTGAAAATAAAATAAAAACCCCAAGCCTATTAATGAAAGTTAAAGAACATTAATGAGCCAATTTTTATTCACGTTAATGCTTATTCCATTCTTTTTTTCTCATCTGTTTTCTATTATTTTAAGGTGAATATTAGCTGTCTTTACCTCAGTAGCTGATAAGGATGATCATGTAGAAGGTATGTAGAAGTAGGAGCATTTGTTTTCTTAAAGACACAAGGTAGATGGGTAGACAGATATCAGGCCTGAGAGCAAAGATGGAAAATCGCTGCTCAGAAAGCCTGTATCAACTGGCAAATGTATACTTCATCTCATATCAGTACCTCTGTGTTTCACTCATGATTTTCTTTCACAATTTCTTTGTGATATTAAGAGGAAATGAATGCCTTTACTACATAAATCTTTGAGAAATCAGGTAGGGAGAGGTAGTTTCTGTCACCAGACATACTGATATACTTGGGGGAGGGGGAAAGATACAATCTCTCCAGCAGACAAATACTTCTTGGTAATAGGTATAGAGTAGTAAAATAATTTAAGTTGGAAGGGTCTGCCAGAGGTCACCTGGTCCAACCTCTGCTCAAAGCAAGATTAACTTTGATGTTAGACCAGGCTGTCCCATGGCTGTAACAGCCAAAGCCCTGACTGCATTGCTCGGCCAGGCGTTGACCCACAGGATGCATCTGTTCCTACCCAGGCCCTTCCCTTTGGCTGGTGTACTGGGTGTTGGCAGGGGAGGCTGCAGGGTGGCCTCTGTGAGGAGAGGCTGGGGCTGCCCTGTGCCGGACACAGCGGGTTCCAGACAGCTCCAACAGACCCACCACACAACACAGCTGAGCCCCTCAGCCAAGATGGTGGAGCCTCCGGGAAAGCATATTTAAGAAAGGACAAAATGCTGTCCTGCAGTGAAGGGTGAGGAAAAAAAGCGTGAGAAAAAATCTTGCAACCACCAAGGTGGGAGAAGAAGGAGGGGAACGACGCACTCCAGGCGCTGGAGCAGAGATTCCCCTGCAGCCCGAGGAGAAGACTATGGTGAAGCAGGTTGTCATGCTGTAGCCCATGGAGAGGACCATGTCAGAGCAGATATGCACACTGCAGCCTGTGGAGGATCCCATGCTGGAGCAGGCTGATATCCCCTGAAGGAATCTGCAGCCCTCGGGGAGCCACGCTGGAGCACATTCCTGGCAGGAGCTGCAGCCCCTGGAGAGCAGCCCATGCACGAGCAGGTTTTCTGGCAGAAACTGCAGCCCATGGGGGACTCACGCTGGAGCAGGAGAAAAGTGTGGAGAAAGGGGCGGCAGAGAGGAGCTGTTATGGACTGACCACAACCTCCCATTCCCCTTTTGCCGCTGAGGAGGAGGAGGGAGAGGAGTCAGAAATGAAGGAAGTTGAGCCTGCAAAGAAGGGCGCGTGTGGGGAAAGTGTTGTTAGTTTTATCTTTGTTCCTCATCATCTAACTTTATTTTATTGTCAACAAATTAATTTTCCCCAAGTAGAGTCTGTTTTGCCCATGGTGGTAATTGGTAAGTAACATCCCTGTCTTTATCTTCATCCACAAGCTTTTTCATCTTATTTTCTGCCCCTGGCCTGTTGCGGAGGCAGAGAAAGAGAGTGGCTCGGTGGATGTTTGGCAGCCAGACAAAGTATTCCCACCACAAAGTCCTCCCACCACAGCTGGCAGGACCAAGGAAAACCTCACCTCAGCTCCCATGCCACTCTCGTCAGCCCCCAGAGCCCTGTAGTCACTCCTGATATGATCAAGCTCACTCCAGCAGTACCACTAGTACCCATGCTGATGACCAGAAAAGGATAACCGCCCAAGGGCTTGATGAGCTTCTGCACTCTTTCTGTAAGACCTCACATCTGGGGTGCTGGTAAGCAACACATCTCCAGGACAACAGGTCTGACTTGGTGCCTCTGTTCCCTGTAGCAGGGAGTCCACAGCCACACTACATAAAGCATTCTGCTGTAGCTAGCTCAGACTTATTTCTTAGGAAAAACTCCAAATCAGAAAATGATTTAATCTAAAATGAGATTTTCTCCAGTTCTTAGAATCACAGAATCATAGAAGAGTTTGGGTTGGAAGACCTTTACAGGTCATCTAGTCCAACCCCCCTGCAATGAGCAGGGACATCTTCAACTAGATCAGGTTGCTCAGAGCCCTGTCCAACCTCATCTAGAATGTTTCCAGGGATGGGGCATCTACCACCTCTCTGGGCAACATGTGCCAGTGTTCCACCACCCTCATTGTAAAAAATTTCTTCCTTCTATCTAGTCTAAATCTACCCTCTTTTAGTTTAAAACCATTCCTCCTTGTCCTGTCGCAACAGGCCATGCTAAAAAGCCTGTCCCCATCTTTCTTATAAGCCCCCTTTAAGTAAGTACTGAAAGGCCTCAATTAGGTCTCCCCGGAGCCTTCTCTTCTCCAGGTTAAACAACCCCAACTCTCTCAGCCTTTCCTCATAGGATAGGTGTTCCATCCCTCTGATCATCTTCATGGCCCTCCTCTGGACCCGCTCCAACAGGCCCATATCTTTCTTGTGCTGAGGGCTCCAAAGCTGGACGCGGTACTCCAGGTGGGGTCTCACTCACCTGTTCATTTTCTACCCTGTTTCCTGTGTGCACAATATATAGCATACTGCAAAATAGATGTTACATAAATATGCCCTTTCCATCAAGGGAACATGTCCTTTCCAAGTCAGTGAATACTCTTCATCGGTCTTTGAAGATGCATGATGCTAGAACTGCTTACTGTGTATAGAAGAGTCTTTGTCTATACGAACCACTCTGCTAATGGTGTTGTGAAAGGTATCAGATTTACAAGGGAAGAACTGAGATGTGCACATATGGTAAATGAGATGTTTTTATGAAAAAAATCTGCAGAGAACTTATTTTCAATATGCCAAGAACTTTGATATCTTCATTCAAAATAACAAGAAAGAAATAAAATTTAAATTAGTGCAGAAGAGCCAGCATATTTGCTTGCTCTCTTTTGGACCAGAAGTTGGTTTAAGTCACATTTTCCCATTCTTTTTCCATTATAAAAGTTCTACGTGTATGCACTCCTCTAAATTTGTTATTGACATTCATGATACTCACATATGGCAATCATTAACAACTGTAAAAATGTACCACAATTGATTTAATTATTTTCCTAGAACATTATCGTGGAATTCAGGTACAAGCACAAGAGATACACTCTATACTTAGTATCATCTTCTAATCAGGAACATACATATTTAATTTTGTAAATACCATTATATACCTGTCATGACTACATAAAAGCCATCTGATTTTTTCTCAATGGAAAATATAAAGGCATACTCAATATTTTGCAAGCAGACAGATAAAGCTGTAGTCTTGCAAAGAAAAATAGTGAAATATCTCAAGCCCAGAAAACTTCAAGGTTCAGACCTGGAGGGATCTTTGTACTCTAGTTCTGATTTAGAAACCAGTTCAGAAGATAAGCTATGCAATCAAGAGAAGTTCTCCCTTTGTGTCTTTTTGACATCAACCGTTACCTAATACAGGTTAAAATACTGGTTTACAGATCATCTCTCTTGCTTGTAACCCACAAGATTCTACTGTGCTATCAGCAAATTCAAACTTCTTGTTCTACCTTTATGGGTCAAGGTCACTTAGTTTTTACACAGTTTTTGAACTGGGCCAGTTTTCATGTACTTTTCTTCCCTTCCAGTGACATCACCCTTCCTCAGCAAGACCCTCAGGGTTGTTCTTGCATGTCCCAGTCTCCTACTTGCCCATGTACCTCCTTTTCTCCCTGCACCTGATCTGACCGTGGAACTGAGGGATACCCTTCAGCTGATACCACCAGACCCTCGGCTAGACTCTAACTCCTCTCTAAGCAAATAACTTTTTCCATGGAAATCACAACTGTGTAAACAGAAACTAAGACTCTAAATAACTCTCCAAGACCAACAGGAACTGTCAACCTGATCAGCCCCTTGGCTGAATAATAATGTGGTTTTCTGGGGAGAGGTTAATGGAGACAGAGCAGCAGAATCCAGCCTCATATTTTTGGTGAGTGGGATTTGGACAAATGTGAAGCCAAATGATGCCTGCACTTACATGGTGTCTCCTTATCAGGAATTTCCTTGGTCAAAGTTTTGCAACAGTTGGAGATACAAGGTTCACATTACTAAAGTGAGGTAAGCAGACTTTTAAACTGAAATTCAATTCACCTGCCTCTATCAATCTGAAAATTAGCTGTCTAGTATAGCCTTGCTTTTTGGGCTCTCTGTGTAGTTATTGGAGAGCAAGAGGTCCTCCAGGGTCACATTCCTCATTTCATCAGAGGTATCGCAGTTTTCTTTCCTTTTGTCCTTCCTTGCCATAAAGGAAGTGTCTGTACCGACTTGAAGAGAATTGAGCTGCTGTCATAGTGAAGTTTAATGGCAAAATATTTCTGGATTTTCAACTCCACTGAATGTCATTGTCATTCTCTTGGAGGGACAATTTAAGCATGACCATTGGACACATTTATTTATTAATGTTACATTTTCAAAACGGTACCTTTCACTACCTTTTTCCATGGAAAAACAATTTTTTGCTCTTTTCCAATTAGTTCTAATAATGTATGGAAAAATACAGACAATTCTAGAAAATAAATCATTTGACCTTTCAGTTACCATCATTAGTACGCCTAAAATGCTGCATAAAGCTATGCATATCTGTATCTATCCTTGATCATTTTTTAACAAAACTAGTTTTTTAGGATAATCTAAGTGAAAATAAATATTAATAATGTCACTGAAAGTTCCTGGAAACTTGAAGAATTGTTTTATTCCCTTCAGGGCTGGTGATATAGTTCTATGAGTTTATAAAATATTTTGTTAGAGCAGTTTACATTTTGAAACTCCCACTTCGTTGCCAAAAGTTATAAAAATAGGTCCCAGAGTAATGTCAATGATTTCATTCATAGCGGCAGTGCGAGAGAACACCCACCATTCAGGAGGGCCATTGCATGCAAAATGAGGTCTTCGAAGAAAGTAGACTGACACAGGAGTTGTGTGCTTACAGAGATGTCTGCTGGGCTGAGGAAAAGCAGCTCCACCCTCAGTGTCAGCCGTGGTGAACATTTTATTCAGAGCTGCTGCTGCCAGAAAAAAAGCAGTCAGCTAGCCTGTTGTGCCTGCAGTCCTTGGGCAAAGAATCTGCACTCCGTATACAACTAAGGAGCAGTGTGCATATGAAACATTCTTCCATTCATCGATAGTTGGTAGGGCATGAGGTAGGGTAGAACTTTTTTTTTTCAAATTTTTTTATTTACCATGCAGTGTATTAATTAGCAGATTGTGCCACATATTAGAAAAGATATAACCGTATGCAGAAAGCTGAGTGATCTAAATGGGAATTTGTCCAAGCTTGTAAAAGCCCCTGGAGTTTAGACAATAAACAGGCAATGCTGAATTCACCCTGGGTTAGGTACAGATTGTGGTTTCACTAATACGTCACTAATGATCGTGTCATGAAACATGTTTATGCAGAGAAGGTATGACTTGTCTGTGTCTCTTCAGCTGCATTGTCTATTTACCTGGAGTATTGCAAATGTTGTGACATGAAACATACTTAAAGCAGCAGAAATCCTGAATCAGCAGCTTTCTGGCTTCCTTTGACAATCTGTTGCATGTCACCTTGCTCTTTAACTGAATGTGTGTGCTTTAAGTTAACTCGAACAAAAATCATTACTGCTCCTCTGGGTCAGCCAGGAAGCAGAAGTCTGTGTCCAGCTTTCCTGAGGGTATTGCCATTTACCTTGGAGTTTCGTAAATGTGTCCAAAAAAACCCTCCTCTACAGCACTCCTCAAAACACGCCTGTCCAAACTTTGATTTAGATTACAATTTCAATGTTAGCCTAAACGCAAGCTTAATGCTGGCAGAAAAGTGCAACCACAGGTTTTCCACTGTTCATGAAAAACAGAATTTATTTTCCTTAAAAAGCTGCCCATGTACACATGGAAAAGGGTTCAGGACTCTCTCTGGTAGTTCACAGCCAACAGGAACACAACCGAGATTACGAAGGAGGCAGGACAACGTGTGTCCTTGAGAGGTGTTTGCTCTCTTGTGACGCCTTTAGCGTCACAGCCCTTTCTAGTGTGGGGCTGCGTGTTGCTTTCGAGGCATCCTTGCAGAGAGCATGGACGCAGACATAGTATCTCGTGGAGCAATACGGCATGCTAGAGGAGGATTTATGCAGCACCTCAGCTTCTATTTCATCCTCGTTACTTCCCAGCATATTCAAACTTTAATTTCTTTTTCCACAAAGACGCAGAGATTTGTCAGTCATACACAGGACAGTAAACCTTTGGCTCTTTAATGTCATGTCCTGCCCCCATCACCACACCTGTCTCCTCTGAGGCCTCAATGGGCTTATGAAGGGACTTAATCACACATGCTGTAGGTTTTGCCAGCACAGATTATAAAACCAGATGCTATAGAAATACATAGTAGGGGATATATTTTCTAAATAAACAGGGCCTCTGCTTACCTTGCACTTTCTGCCTTAGACAGTGGGGCTGATGCAGGTTAACCCACACGTTTAGAGTGAAGCATTTTGATGCTTGTCCCAAAGAAGAGTAGGAACAGCATGAAGGAAACAGAGTTGTTAGCTGTAATATGCTTTCTCACGATATGTGTTCACGGAGTAGGGCAACTGAAACGGAAGGAAGAGAAATATCCAAAAATAGGATGTGGTTGACATTAGTCATATTCAGCAGTTCTCTCATACTGTGCAAGTGATTTTGCAGCGGCCACTCTCTCGAGTGCTAACTATAGATCAGGAGTAAAGACAGAGAAAGAAGGGGAGACATTACTGATGTAGCAAACACACAGATGAAGTTTTGATGGATCAAGACAAGCCAAACAGATATGTTGTACCCTTCTGGTTATGAAGAATAGATTTTTGTCTCAGCAGTAACAGGAAAGCAGTAAATTATTAATTCATGGACTGGGACTGTGGAGTCCCCCTCCTCCACTTGCTTGTTTGCTTAATGGCTTTGAAATACTTAGAAAAACCCTGAGACACTGCCCCATCTCTGTGTGCTCTAAAGAGTCTGGGTAGCATAGCCTGTACATCCTGGATGCTGACTAATGTCTAAGAAAGCGTTGCTGAAGATGAACATTAGACCTGTATATGTTCAAGTATAGAAGAATAACCCTGTTGTGCTCATTTATTAGAAAAATACCTGCAAGAGCAGGAGTGAAAAGAGGCAGCTGAGGATTCCCAGTAGATTCACACTGTGGGAGGACTTGCTTAAAAGTTACTCATGGTATTTCATAAGGTATTTGCAGAGCTTTGTGCGCTCTAGAGTATTTTCTACGTGTATAGTGGTTGTTTTGGTTTGGTTTGGTTTGGTTTGGTTTTTAATGTATTTTACAGAGGCTGTGTTTCCATGTGAATTTTCTTCAGTGACCATGCCTGATTAAGCAATTTCTTTCCTCTCTCCCCCACTCCCTGCACAACCTCAGAATAAATGTTTGCAGAGCAATTTTCTAAAGTGGATTGGGAAGCTGATCCAGCGGAAGGCAAAAAAATTTTTCTTCCCAACTGGATACATTCCTCAGTCCAGTTCAAATTACAGTTCCTTAACCAGCTCTGCTTATATAGCAGTGAGAGATGTGCAAAGGCAGAAGTGTGCTATGCAGGCAGAAATAGCTCAAGCCATCCTGCTGCTCAGTCTGAGGCCATAAATGCATAGCATAGCCATAGAATGGATAAGGATGGTGTGATTGCAGGCTGTTGCCTTGCTCCTGTTTCCCCTGCCCATCGCCACTCCTCTTCCCATGCACTGGCACTGCAGTTCAGCAGACTGAGTGATAAGTGGCCTCAGGAAGCTGGAGACCAGCTGAAAAAGAAATGGACTGTTTTCAGCCAGATTAGCTTCCTGATTCAGCTTCACCCAGCGGTTACACACATGTCAGTGTAGTTTCATGGCAGGACAGATTAGATTTAAGACTTAGGGTTAGACCTTAACTCCTGTGGAATTTCATGCTCAAAACCCATGTGTCCATGTTGCCTTCTCTCTTTCTTGTCTGAACAAGGCTATAAAACATTAACCCCCCAAGTTGCAGGATTTAGGCCTTAATTCTGTATAATATGTTCTGAAAGTCCCTAGAGACAAGGAATTTTGCCTTATTCAACAGATGAAGTAATCTTGGTTTCAGGCAGAAATAAAAGGATGTTAGAGATAATACAGTCATATAAATGTTGTTTATGCAGGCCTCTTCCACAGGAATAAGAGAAATGCGTAGAGATGCAGAAATACAAAGAGATAGACTTCCTTTCCCATGAAGGCTACCCATTAAACCCAGCTTCTACCAGGTAGAAGAGATGAATATTCTCGGCAACACTTCATTTTGATGTCTTTTTACTTTTTAAGAAGCTGACCTCATGATGGTGGCTGTATACTCTGAAGTTTGGGCTTTTCTTTCTTTTTCATACCGAACAAATACAAAATGACTGGACTTGCACGTATTCTTTAGCCAAAGACCCAAGGAGTTACTGTGTGTTATGATGTCAGAAATAGAATATTGCTGGTGAAGAACCAACAAAAAAAAAACCCACCTCATGGACTTGGATAGTTACATTGGTAATCAAGAAAAAAATGCAGCCTGTGGTGTTTCTTTTTTTGATGAAAATCCCCTGCACTTCCAGTTACTGCAAGGATGAAGTCGCATAACACAGATACTGCCATTGTAGATTTAGTTTATATTGGTCTCATATCTGGCTGTAATATCTAGCTACTCACTCAGCTAATAAGGAGACAGGAGAGGATAACGAAAGGGAGTCTCTGGGAAGGCATAAAACTATCATCTCCTGAATTTAAGCTATAGCACTGCTTAAAAAAAAAAAACAAACCAAAAAAAGGAGTAGTGACTAAGTTGTATGTGTGATACTGGGAGTAATTTCTGCTACCATTTACACTATTGCAAAAGACACCTTTAAATAGCTAAAGTAACTCTTCCAAAACGTTGCTTAGTTCAGAGATACATAAAGTGGGTAAAGGTAAGACTAAATCTCATAGGTCTATTTAAACTGTCAGTATAGTAAAATTCACATGTTGACTATAAACGAAAGCCAAAGGTTCTTTCCTTTGCTTTGCCTCTATTTTCCTGGCTGTCACTTCACCTATTTAAGCTTCCCCATGTCTTAAATGGAGAAACCTTAGTAAACCTTTCTCTGACCTTCTTCTGTACATTTTGAACTCTACCAATGAAAAGCCGTATGTAAGAGCACAAATGTATTATTAACAGTACGATATGGATCTATACTCAGTATGTAGCAAATCTTTTTGAAAAACAAAAGGTGCTATGTAACTGTCTATTTTTTCCCCTAATAAGTATTTTTTCTTCTATTTTGCCAAAGGGTAGGTTCAACTTTTTTCTGACATTCTTCCGCACTGTTTGAGAGATCTTCTTGGAGGCTCTTGGGCACTCTTCAGAGTCTAATGCTTTTCTTTTTCTGCTTGAAGGGTACACCTTTGTACCACAGTGTGTTAGATCCGGAATGAGGAGGAAAAAAAGATTCAGGTTTAGACTTCTTTTGCATATTAGTTTTGTGTACATTTTCCGTGTGCTGATTGTTCATGGAGATTTCCAGCTGACATTTGACACATTGTCTCATAGCAAATGGACCATGGCTGTGAGCTCATATAGGTACAGATAACTCCATGTGTCCAGTGGTACCTGCATCATTTACACCCATGGGAACACATATCTGCTTTATCAGCTTTTATGGTCCTCCAGTTGCCAACAAATAGTGCAAAGACATGGTCGGGGCCAGAACCTACTACTCTAACTCACTGGTAGAGATCACTAGTTCTGACTAAGCCTGCCGCGCTATAGATCTTGAAGCAAACTCTCTAAGTACTTGAAGAATATAATTTCAATAATGACAGTGTCTCTGAGTGCAGCGGACTGAAGCAAATGTCATCACAAGCAGAAATCCAGTGTAATATACAAGCATTTCTTATCAACTGGTGTTTGCTGGCTTGCATAGCTCTTACGTGCTGACTACAACCACATATAGTAAGAAGGAAAACATTTGCTAACGAGTATATACTTGGTTTGTTCCTCATTTTTCAATTTCTGAAGACAATCCAAACCAGGTTATTTATTTTTGCAGTATGTCACTATGTTGTAAGCAACTTGCAGAATGTTATCTAAGCAGTATTCCATAAATATAATTTTAGAGGTGCACACAAAATAAATATACCATTGACTAAAATAGAATTACGACAGGTAATGTGGTAACACATTACATGTGCACATGTGCATGAGGACACTCGTGCATATTTAAATTCAGAATAAATTTCAGTGGGAATACACATTTTCAAAAGGTACCTATGGGAACTGGAAGGCCATGCCCCACATGCCTTCTTCCTGCCCCTCCTTCTCTTCTCCCTTTCTCCCTCCTTCCCTTCCTTCCCAGTGCTTTGCCGTAGATGCCAAATGAATCTGAGAAACATGTGCTTTATAAAATTTTAACCAATTTGGAAATTGATTCCAACAGATTCCAGTACTGGCTATCGCTATTCACTTCAAGAAATCAAAGGATTTTTAACAATGCAAAGGCAAATCCTTGTCTAAAGGTGTTCTTAAGTTTCTTGTGATGAATATGAACAATTGAAACTCATATGACCCTTTCATGCATTTAAGGAAATTTTTTGAAACAGTGTTTATTCTTGCTGGATTTGAAAGGAAAAGCTTATTTTTATCAGATTTTTATAGAAAGATTAGTTGTAAATAAACTGGCATTAAAGAGAAACTACCACTGCATTTGCAATATTTGAAGTTTTAGGATCTAATTTCAGATGCTTTCCTTGCTCTCTTTAAGGAATCTTCTTGTCTGACTATGTCCAGGTATCTAAATAATACAGAAATTACTTGAATGACAAGCTGAGAATAATCTCTGATTGATAAATTTAATGTCTTGAATCTAGAAAGAGTCACAGAGCAAATATGTAGCTCTTGTTCCATTTCTGTATATATATTTGATTTTATGTTCTCCGAGGCAAGTCATAGCAGAAATAAGGTCACTGTAAGTCATCTCTCCTTTGGGAACAAGAAACACATTATGCAGTCTGACAATGCAGTAAACAAAAATAAAACAGAAATGGCCAGAAACAGCACTCTCTGATCCTTTTTCTCAGTGATGTCAGCCCTGTGCCAATGACTCATTTCCAGAGAGAAATTCAAATTGGAGGTACTACCAGAAGATCAAGACCAGCCTGAGAGAAGGGTCCCTGAGGAGGTTCTTTTGTACATACTGTAGCTCAAGATCAGCTCTTGAGTATCATTCATGACAAATGTTTTCCTAACTTTGTTTTGAAAGATCTCCAGTGATGGAAGGCTTCTAGATAGTTTATTTCAGCACCTGATATTCATATTATTACATATTATTACTCCTATCAGTAAGTTTTTCCTAGTGTTCTGTCTCAGTCTCATGATTTAAACGCATTAATTGTTGTATTTGACACAGTAATGTAAAAACATTTTATTCTTTCTCTCTTCAAATCAACCATGTGTGCATTGCAGCAGTATTTTACTGTCTCCTCTCACTTTCCTCCAGTTTAAGCAATTGTGGTTCTTCAGTCTTTCCTCACCAGCCATTTTTTTTAGATCAATTTCTCTGTTCTCTACTGAACTTTCTGCAATTACTTTCTGCCATTAATTTATATGTTTTCTCCAATCTGCCACTCCCAGCTGTGCTCAAGTCTAACATCCTTTCTGCCTTGAATAGAAAGGTTCCTCAACACATTTTTCAGATTGTATCTCTGTTTATATAATATAAGACATGATGTCTTTTTGTAGCAACATGGGTGCTGACTCCTTTTCAGCTTTGATAGTTGAATCATCTCTCTCCTTATCCTTTTTGGAAGAATTCGTATGAACAAGTTGTTCCCCAATATACAATTTATGTGTCTGAGTCGTCTTTCCCAAAATGCATTTGTCCCTATTGAATTTCAGTTTATTTTTTCTAACCGTGTTGCCAATTTGTGAACATCATTTCAAATTCTGACCCTGTTCTTTGGAATGCCAGTAGTATTGCCTACGTTTAGTTAGGTTTATGTTTGCGAATTCAGTAAGCACTTTCCCCATTTCACGATCCTTGTCAATAACAAAAAAATATGAATGCTACCATATGCAAGACAGAATGGTGGTCTGCATTTAATGAGTCACTGCCTAGACAGTGTTGAGTCATCCATTCACTCAGTGGCTGTTGCGCACCCAGAAAAGTGACTCCAGCACACAGTTCTGTAGCCAGCCAGCAGTGACAAGGGGATGTCTCTGCAACACAGTTCTTGAGATCCCATAGATCTCCTTCACCCCTTTCCTAACAATGCAAATCTAATTCTTATCTTGTCTTAGGTCCTGATCCTGTCTCTTTTTTGCCTTCAGTTTGGTTCCTGCTCCCAAAGTCTAGTACCCTCCGCTCCATATCCCAGTCCCTTTCCTGCTGTGCTGTTTCTTTGTCTTTCTCATTTTCATCTTGCTTTCTGCCCCTCATTTTGTCACAGGCTATGAAGTTGCGCAAAATGATTCCTTTTATTGACCATGCCTCTGACTCTCAAAATTTGGTGGAGGACTGTTTTCACATCTTCATTTCTGGGTCACAACAAAGCTTTGTGTAGAGCATGCCTCCTGATCAGAGCGTACCTCCTGACTATAACACCTTGGATCACTGTCCAGGGTCTCACCATTGAGCCTGACTGCTCACCCCCCACATTGCAATACACATAAGGCAGAAACCTAACTCTGTGCTTGTGAGGTCACAGCAGCGTGATACATACCAGTTTATTAAATGACTGATTTCACCAGCTTGCTTTCAGATCGGTGTTTTAAAATATGTTAGGTTCAGGAGAGCAACAAATAAATATTATCAGTATATTGTAGCACACAGAATTCTCTTTTTTTTGACATATATATGGCTATATACACACAGAGACAGATAGACATGTGTGCACATATGGAGATCTATGAAGAATCATTATTCCGCTTATAAAAAATGATTGATTAGTCTGGAGACTTGTGTTTTCATGAGGACTGATACATAATGGAAAACATGAGCACATACTTCCCATGTAGTATCTAAATGCTGGCTTGGAAGAACCCTCCCTAGGGCCCTGTGGGACTATACATTAGTATTCTGGTCCATGACACGTCCAATGACTTGTCAGCAGTGATCTCCCACATACAGTAGGAGTGGGTTTTAGCCATACAATTTATTTGTTTTCTTTAATGATTAAAAATACCATCTGCACATCAAAGACACTTTATCACTATTCTAATTTTCCAAACTGTGATGTGTGGGTGGATATTTAGAGCCAAACCAACAGTGCTCCTGCTTTTAAAGAGTTTATAATACAAAGTCTATTTCAGTAAATTATTCTTTGGCATAATGTGTTTTTAAGTTGTGTTTGCTTTCGAGAATCTGATCTGCAGGAATGTGGTCTTCTCGTGTACTTCATGACAGTTTAACTTTCTTTAACATGCGATGGGATTTAATCTCTGTCAAAATATAGGCCCAAAGCTCTTCATCAGTCAGTGAAGTGACAGAAAGCATGTGCCATGGTTTTACAAGCACAGCAGCAAGCACAAATAAAAGTACTTTCATGTTGTCAGGAGAAAACATGGTCACTGAGGTAAGGATGAATGTAAGTCATAAAGACTGACAACTTGAATGGAAAAAGCTGCTTCCCTGCCTGAGTTACAGATGGTTGCATGATGCCACAGCAATGAGTGCCTGGACTCGCCTGGATTCTCCATGACTTCCCCAAAAGACAGTTAGTCTGATCCTCAAGTCAGGGCTCTGCTCTCTCCTCTGTCCCTTTCCTTATTTCACTGATATTTTCAGAAGCAGCTAAAAAACATGCATGATTTCCAGTGGGGTTTCAAGCTGGCATCAGTAAGCTTCACATTATAGGGACCTTTGTTACAGTTAAAATACCAGCTACTGCAAGCAGTGGGGCCCTGTCTCACTCTTGCTCAGCAGTGTCTACTGCAAGACGAGCATAACAGCTTCTCACCGTTACTCTGCAAGCATAGCCAGGCATCAGTCTTCTCAGACCTCGTAAGGTCTGATCCATATTCCTGCAGACTTTTGGTCCCAAGTCTTACTCTCATAAAACCAGGAAATTAATTTAAATAATTTTCAACATATTACTTTTGTGTTATTAAATGAAAAAAATTACATTGGTTCCCCAAATAAATGCTAGAGAAGAAAGCTGAAGTGGAAAAAAGCAAACCTTTTCTTTTTTTCGTAATGTTCCCATATATTTTTTTCTCATCCACATGAAAAAAATTGCATACAAAAAGTAAAATATCACTTTGCTTAGAGAAAGAGACTTTCCTTTTTGGAAATGGGAGGAAAAAGTAAATAAGAGTGCATGAAAAAACACAATTGAAAGGTTGTCTTAGTTAGACAAATGAAACACATATGATGTTCTTGTTCTATTCACCAAACCACTGTCTGTGGTAAAATTTTTAAAAAATGGCACTGTTAGAAAAGCTTTAACGTCTGTTAAATTCATTACAACAAAACAACTGTTAATCTTGAAACAACATTTTGAGTACCTTTTACTTGAACATGGAAGCACAATACTGTTGCTCATTTCAGCAATAAAATGTTTTCTCAGGTGTGTTGCTCAAGGAACAGTGCAGAAAGCCATCATGCAGGGAAAAAATATAGTAGTCATGTCTCTTGATTTTTTTTAAACCTCAAAATTCCCCTTGAAGGAAATACAGATGTAGCTGGTAGTGGGCATCCTATAAGAATGAAACGCTTTTGCTAAAAAATAAGTCATTGTTTTAAAATAAAAAGTAACATTTTGGTTACATTTTTCTCTTTTTCAGTGGAAGGCAATTTTTACTGCAACCTTGTTATTTGTCCAATGTAGAAAGAAAGGTCTGTATCATGTCTGAAATGTGCTTAAAGTTTCTTACGCATCTGAAAAGCTTTTTCTCTTAAGTAGCTATAAACACATATTTCTGAAATAAAGGAACGGAAATCCATTAATTGAAGACACATTTCGCTGATATTGTATTTAATATGAAATCCAGCTTATAAGTGACTGAAGGAAATACTTTTTCCTCTACTATTCAAACTTTACCCTGAAGCTATAGCCAGATAACCAATATTTGCTGGGTTAGGAGTAAGGATTGTCCGTTCAGCTGAAGCTGTGGCTTCTTAAACTATACGCTGGTAACTTAGATCAAATGTAGAGTAACAATCAGATCACAGCCGAAAGCAATCTTATCTCATCAATGAATACTTACTTATACCTTCTGACAACAAGGATTCAGGTTGTAGCTGACCGCAGGAAATCCCCAGTGATTTAGGATTTACCATAATGGCAATAAGGTGGCTGACTTTGGAAAGCTCCAGATTTCAAATTTTGAGTTTATTTATCATTAGCTTTCATTTACTAATGCCATCGTTCCTTGAAAAACCAGGTTAGTGCAGAACTAAGATATGTAACTATGATACTGATTTGGTTTGGTAATTATACAAGACGGTTGAAGGAAAACAAGAGTTGGACCAGGTAGTTGTGAGTTTATCCAACTTCAATTAAATGGAAGGATTAATTCAGCTAAAGCCTGAGACTAAGGCTCTGGATTTCAAAACAGCAGACCAGGAAGAACGAGTTAATGGTGCCACCTGGACAGATAAAGCTAATGTGCTTTATTTTAGAGGAGGGCTGAGCAAGGAGGAAATCTGGCAAGAAAATCTGACTGGACAGCTAACCTTGCCAAGAAGTGTATCAGGAAAAAGGAGAGAATGTACAAGAAATGAGGGTATGAGTCTTACAGCTTTGAGGTCAGGATGTGAGAGCATAAATTGAGAAGTGTAAAAAGAGAATTGCCAATTAGACTTTACAAAACTGTTAAAACATAGTTCACCATGTCACCTTACCATAAAAGCAGTTGACCACTTCACCTCACCATAAAAGCAGTTGATCACTTCACCTCACACAGTGAAGGTGATAGGTAGTAAAGTGACTTAGTCACGACCCCCAGATTAGCTGAATATTTGACTCAGTTTTCAATAGGAAGGATAACGTTGACTGGGAGGAGAGGGTAATGTTGGGGAGAGGGGAAGGAAAGTGTGACAGGCATGATAATTGATGGGAATAAGGGCATGGAAGCAGACAGTACTGAAACCCACCACACTCATCTCCCTGGGGAACGTCAGCTCCAGGATTCTCAGCGAAGGCAGTCTGGCTGCAGGTACAGCAGATCTAGGAAGACAGTGTACCATATTAGATTTAAAAGTAGTAGTAATGTTTATACATAAAAAAGGTAAGGAAGTGATCCAGGCAGTTGCGTTTGCTCTCACAAGTTATTTGTTCTGAGCAGCCTAGAAAAAAATCAGGAAATATTTTGAAAGGGAGAATAATTCAAACATGAATGTTAAAGGAAACTGTTGTAAAGAGCAATGCAGATTTACCGGAGTTGTATGTGCCAGACTAATCTGATAACTTTCTCTGATATGAGAGCTTGTTTTCTAGGCAAGAAAATATAATAGATCTTATCTGTCTGGATTTCTTCAACACATTTGATAGGGTGTTGCTTGAAAAATTACATGTTAGGTGGAAGTGATGGGGATCAGCACAAGAATTTTGATGTATGTGAGGAGCTGGCTGAAGAGAAGATAACAATACATCATTTTGACTGGGATGAGATTTCAAGTCCGGTTTCTTATGGTTAGCCTGTGAAACCATTTCAATATTTCTGTTGGCAAACAAATGTTAGAACACACTGATACACAGGAGGAATATCCCTGATACAAGAATTCATTGGGAGGATGTTGAAACCGCATCATCTGGAAACAAACCATGGCTAAAATGAAAGTTCACATGCACAGGAACTAATAACAGGGTTTTTTCATGTGGGAGCTTGACAGTTATCAGAGAACAGTAAAGGGCTCAAATGTACTATGATCCACCAGTAACACGCACCTTGTGACTTAGTCATGTATCACATAAGGTGCATGGAGCAGATATATTAATGTCATGCACTGTGAAGCACTGAGAATGTCACATTTTATGTTCTGTGCTCAGTTTTGGTTAATGACTTTCAAAGCAATGAGGTCAAAGTATAATGGTTCAGCAAAGGACTACTAGTGTCACTGGAGGCATGGGCAGCCTGTGCAGGGAGCAGACAGAAGAAACTTGGCCTACAGTCTGGGAGAACGAAGGCAGGAATGGGACAGGATTGCTCTTCATATAAACTAGTGTGGGGAAGGACTATACAAGTTGAATGAACCATGTCGGTGTACATTCCGGGTGTACATATCTTTTCTCCCATGTTTGATACATCAGTATCAAGTTTTCTAAAAAAAAAAAAGATAGGAAAAGGAAGGTAGCTAAGTATTTCCCTCCTTTTTGGGTCAGAATTTTACATTTATCTTTTCTAAACAACATTAATAAAGAAGGTTTTGAGCCATTTCCCAGTGGGAAAATCTATTTGCGCTTCCTTGGGAGCTATGACAATCTTGTCTCAACTGTTTTCCAGGGGCTCTGTGCTAAAATATCTGTCATCTGGTGTTTTGCCGTTTGCTTCAATGGGCGCAGAATCAACTTTTAGCTTCCAGTTCATGGAACAGAGAAGATCTGAAGTCCTAATATGGCAAGCAAGCTGACAGAAAGCTTAATTTAAAACAACAACAAAGTCTTTCAATTCCTTTAACGTACAGTGAAAAAGCACAAAGCCATTTCTTTTCTTTTTTGCCCATGTCTTGATATGCTTTTCAGTTTAGTACTAAGTTGGGTGTAAATTTACTGTGTGTTTTTCAGTCCAGTAAGTTCACAAACTGGGTACCGTGTTCACTTTCTGCTCCTTTTCTCAGGAAATTGCCTCAGATGCTTTGAGGTTTTATGAGGAAATTACAGCTCAGACTAATGAATGTTGGTTGCATCAAGAGATGCAAGCGACAGAAAAAATGCTGACAGTCATGGCACTGTCTGTGAGAAGAAAGAGGATACATCAATATTGTTTCAAGATGACATCATCTGACAGCAGTTTACTAAAGGAGCAACATCTTGTGTAAGATAAAAAGTATTAGGGGCTGTGTCCATGGTGTGAGATGGGAGTCTAGTTCTCACTGTCTGTACAACCCAGGGGGCTGGATTAAGAATAATCTGACAAAAAAACAAGTTGTTATTTTTAACCTGGGTCAGTTTCCCAGTCACTGGGTCAGTCTGAGTCACTGAGCAGCTGCATAGACTGTTGCAGCAATAGGGGAGCAGCTATGGGGCAGATATGAGGGTGGTGGAGGAAAGGGAGAAGCTGGGGGCAATAAAACAGGCACTGCTCATGAGTGGAATTGTTCCTCAGGCTCTGCCCCAGTGGGGTAGGCTGCCATCTGACATGGCCTGGGCATCTGTGTTTCAACAACTGAATCGAGTAAGCCAGTAGTCTCCATTGACTACGCTGAGAGCTTGAACACCTTGTCACAGATAGACACCCTCATCAAAACAACTATATTTAAGTAAAATGGAGGCTGAATCTCATACCTAATGCTTAGAAACCCACACTTGCTTCTATAACTTGAATCTAAAGGTGAAATATCCTTTGACTTGCAGCCCTTCAGTCTTGCTAGTATTAGTGGGCTGAAGTTGTATCCTTTTAATTATGGTATGACAGGGATTAGTATAAGAGTAAAGGAGTCTTGCTGTATATATAAATTTGCTGCTCCTGGCTCCAGTTTCTTGATGTATTGTGTGGGCACTGGAAAGCTGGCCATTATATGTACTTTGCTGTCATGAAAAAGCAAAAGCTCAAACCCTCTAACAGGAAGCAGATGGACATTCACAGGCAGAGCAATCTCTGAGCAATATAGAATATCTCAAGTTGGAAGGGACCCATAAGGATCATTGAGATTTAAAAACCTGTCTGTAAATGCTAGTACATTGAGCACTTCACTGGGTGTTTTTCATCTACCCATGAGTTTTTGAAATACTATTTGCACATTAAAATATGAGTCCTGCTTTATTACTGATGTACTGTGTATTTGAAATCTGTGAGGTCTTCATCATGTTGAAGATCTTGGAGTTTCTGCAGTCCATAGGAATAAATATGAAAGTTTTAAAAAAAAAAAAAAAATCTGTCTGTATATTCTAGCACATTGAACACTTCACTGGGTGTTTTTCTCTGCCCATGAGCTTTTGAAATACTATTTGTACATTAAAATATTTGTCCTGCTTTATTACTGACGTACTTTGAAATCTGCTATGCAAATATTTCCTTTCATTAAATCAAGAAAATAGAATGTTAAATATGTACAGGAATAGTTGCCAGATAGCCAGAGCAATAGTCTGGAAAAATGGAAAACATCCTTCTTTATTAGTTCAAGGCAAATACATATCTGTTAGGCACAGCCCTAAGTCAGGTATTTAGCCATAAAACACCTCCAAGCTCCCCAAGAGACAGATGGGAAAGAACCCATTCAATCCTTATGAGCTGGGGCCCATCTGTGGTTAAGTTGAGAGAGAGATGTTCCTTCCTCTCTTTCCCATTTCTGTAATCTAAGATACAGCTTAGTTGCGGAAGGTGGGGAAGTAATGCCTCTGAGAATTTGGTCTCAAATTCTCTGGCTTCCTCTTCTAATGTATGACACCCTTACATAAGGACAAGTTAGTAAGATTTTTCATTTATCCCTTCTTGCTCTTTCTACCTTGATTATTTACTGGGCTTCATTATTTTGTCCTAAACTTTCGGTTGGTTACCTTGGAGCTGTATCAGCAACCTTTGAGAAAGCATGCCATAGAAATAATAACTTCATGTCATTACTGACTTAAAGTACAGTTCATTTACATTAATGCACATTTAATTTACATTAAAGACAATGCAAATCAAACAAAGCCAAATCCTTATTAAAATGTTCAAAACAGATCATGTACCTTGGTAAAAACTGGAATATTCAGATATCTTTTTCAACACCCTTAGAAACAGCTACTTTAAAATATTTTTCAAAACCACAGATTTTTTTATTGTGCAGCATCTATTAAGACAGATTTATTTTAGCATGAGTCACTAAAGAAAAATAGTCGAAGACTGCCCTGCCCCACTTGTGAACTACTGAGGGCTGTTCACCCACTGTGTAATGCTTCATTGAAGAGAATGTCATGAGTGACCAACGCAGCACAGGTTTATGCTAGTTTAATGATGTAACTGATTATTTATATATGGTTACTTTTCAGTGAGATGGTACAGTAAAAATATTACTGCACAAATTAATTTTAAGTTATAATACTCCAACATCACTGATGATTCTGTTGTCTTTTGAAATCAGCACTTCATAAACCCTCAACAAAATGTCTATTTAGAAATGTAGATTAGCCTGACTTCTCTGAAGGTTCACATAATTTCTTCTTCTCTCTTGAGAGATATTATTTTTTCCCCCTCTCTTTTCTTCAAAGCTGCCTTCCAGCCATCTGGACCCTGCACTGTTGCCTGGTGTTATTCTGTCCCAAAGACATATTCTGCCATTGCTAAACTTCAGGAATTTTTATCATCTGTAAAGTTAACACTAGACATATAATTATTTTACAGTAGGTATCTATTTATTAGAGGACCAAAATTAGACCATATGAATCTGCTCTGAAGGCCATGCCTGCACAGCACATGAAGATGTGGTTGCAATTTGTGCTGTCTTTAACCAAATAAACCCAGGCAAAATGTGACAGCACAGGTTTCAGCATAGACTAGCATCCCAATGGGCTTGGACTGACTGTGCAAAAATCCCTGGCAACAGGCTATATTCATGCATACCACAAAGTGATCTTCATGCACAGTGCAAGGACATCCTTAGCCTAAGAGTAACACTGCTTGTATAAGCTAAAAGAAATACTGTTTGTGGGGGGATGATTATATTGGTACACACGTATCATTTCTGCCAGCTCATTTCCATAGAAGTTTCTCACAGTCTCGCAGCACTGGATCAGCCCAGTGATCGAAGCACGTGTTAAAGAGAAAAGGAAATCACATCTACAAATCTCTTTATCAATACTCATCACTACTTAGTGGTAGGCTGCTTAAATAAACTGGTGAATATGAGTTGGTACATGAAAATTTGTTTATTGGTTATCGTTGATAAGCACTTTACCTGCTTATTGCCATTTTAGATGGCTATTTTGCTGATTCACCTTCTTCCTTTTGAGCTTCTAGCCATTTGTCCCTTTTTCACACAGCTCAGATGGAAGTTTCTGCCCCAACACTTAGAAGACAGAGACAAACAGTTCATTTACAGGCATGGTCTTGGAGAGGGTAGGCAGGAATGGATGTAAACGTAAACCTCCTTCAAGCACTTCTATAACGGGAATTTTCTTCAGCAGGGAAAGGAAATCTCTCTTCCTTCTTGGCAGTTCATCTCCATTCTCCTCTCCAAATGTTTATGTCCCTTGGGCTGAATATTGAATCTACAGTTTGTGAGACTGCACTCAGAGTGAGCAGAAAATACCCCAAAAATCAGTTGAGGGAAAGGAAAATCAATCTTTGGTTGGTCTTACAATGAAAAATAAATAGCCTTGCTCTGAAATGTGGGGATTGAGTATTCTTCCCTGTAGTTCTTCTCCAGAGTTTAGTATCTTTGCACCTTTGTGTAATTACAGTACTGAATCCTGCCAATTTCTGATCTTGGATGAAATGCAGCTTTTAATTATCAGCTTGGAAATCAAAGGAGATTTGTGTCTTCCAAGATTGACTATACTATGGCAGTAGTAGTAGAAAAAAATAATTTCTGTATTTAATATTCAATTAAATCAATGCCTCATTAATTATTTTTTGTGTAAAGCTATTAAGTAAAAAGCACAAGGGATATGCATTTAGAGCACATATATATAATTATTGTCACATAAATTAATTTCACAATACAGAATAGAAATGAAATAATTCAGTATTTTCCTCACTGGGATTAATAATTCATTAGTCTACAAATGGAAAATTCACATAAAGTTTCAGCAGCGGCAGTGGTCAACATTGAAACTGAAAAAGATTTTCTGTTGGCTGTGTTTAAAGATTCAAAAGGGGGGAAAAGCCATTGAGGACAATTAAATGAAATGAAACAAATTAGAAAACCGGCGTCATGATGAAGGCCATTAGCAGCTGCGCACGGTGCGGGGAGGTGAACAGGGCTGGTGCAGAATTGCAACATCACTTCTGTATAAACCGAGTCCTGGTACTGAATGATCATCTCTGTGGTTACACCCGAAAGGAATGGAAAGTCAGAGTAGTTTCACAACCCAGCTTAAACTGCATTCCCTGATACTGACTTCACCTTCTATAACAGGCTGTTCTGGTCCCTGTGGCATAACCCTAGCTCTTGGCTACTTTGTCATTTCTCTGATGCTTTTGTCATCAGAAGGTCTTGCACATAAGAATGCACCAAGGAAAAGGCTGTCGAAGAGGAATAGTGAGGGGAAGAGCATGAGAAGCAGAAGCTTGTATGCTACTGGTATGGCTGAGATAGTAGCACAGTCCTCAGTCTTCGACAGGCGGGTGTGGACAGAGTCTCTGATGTTAAAACAACCATATATGTTCCAAGGGTTTTAGAACAATAACAAATTCAAATACATTAAAGAATCCTCTTGGCACATCCAAAGCATGTGTATTTTAAAGTGTGTTATTAGCATATTTATCTGATATCTTTTGCTTTTAGGGTACAAGGTTCAAAAATAACGGAGAAAACAAGTCTGTAAATAGATTTGTCTCACATCTGCCTGTCATGTGCTAAGGAAGGTCCAGGTAGGTCTTTGCTTCTTCCTGGAATGAAATGGATTCCAGGATCTCTGCAGATAGTCTCTTACAGGACTTTACCCTCCTGAGGATTACAAAGTCGTTTCCTAAATCCAGCCTACGGCCCTGATTGCCAGTAGAACTGGTTGTCATCTTCTCTACAATACCATTGTTGTGTCTTCCCTTTCTCCTTCACCCTTCCATGCAACCCCCTAAATTGTCCTCTTCTCTACAGAGAACAAACCTAATTCCTTTTCAATTTGCTCATACATTGTGTTTTTTTTTTTCTTATCATTCTCGCTGTTTTCCCTTAGATTTTCCAGTTTGCCTGTAAGTTTCTTAAAAACCTCCTGCCAAAAATAGGTCACAGTATTTCATCTGAGGCCTTTCCCATGCCAATTAAAACAGAATCGTTATCCTGCATGTCTTTCTACTCCACACCTTTTAATGAATCACAGAATTACATCTGCTTTTTTTTTTTTTTCATATCAGAATCATATTTGTTACTAATTTGTTTTTTAGACTTCAGTGACCTTCTGCATCCTAATCTGCCACTCTTCTGCCTGCCCATGTATCTAATTCCTTCAGTATGGTTGCCAGCCTCACAGCTTAGTGTAATCCACCAACTTTATACATATATATTCTATTCTGTTCCTAGTATTTCAGGAAAGTATTAACCAAACCCAGCACAGGTATTTATGGGATCCTAATAGAAATGTACTGAATACTTCAGGAAGCAATCATTGCTAATGGCTTTGAGAATCACTTTTCAAATACATGTGCCCCTTGTGATGATTTCCTCTATCCCACGTTTCCTTGGCTTGCATATGGGAATTTCACCACAACAGTGTCAAAAGCCTTAAAGCCAAACAAGACCATATGTGATGGCTTTGCTTTACCATCAGCCATGAGAGAGAGGAGAATTATTTCAGAGTGGTTGAAAAGCATAATGGCAAATATGGTAGCACGATGTAATAATTTACATGGTGCTCTTCATGTTCTGTTTTGCCCTTTCATTAGAGGTCTGGGGAGGGAGGTTGTCCACATTTCATAAGCATGTGTTTTTATTTAACTATGGTAAACCGGCAATTTCAGCTGGAGGAAGTATCTTCCTAATGGAATATATTTACAGATATTACCAGCATGGAGTAGCCTAATGCTATTGCCTAGCATGCAGGAGAAGCGTTTATTCAGCTAATTCTTGTTGTGAATAGGGGACTGCATATGGTACTATGTAATTTTATCTAACAAACCTTCTGCAAATGAAACCAGAAAAGGGTTTCCATGCCATGATCGCAGAGCTAAGCAAAACTTCGCCATGAAGATTACAGTAAGAAAAAAGGAGCAATGACCGAGGGCTGTATGAGAGGATGGGAAGGCAGCATTGTTTCACGGTTACAGATGACAGCTAAGAAAAGATGAGCCTCTGAAGTGTTTGAAGCTGCAGTAACTTCTTTACCTAAAAGCAAATTAAACCAAACTCATTTCAAGATTCTCTGATAGATAGTTCCCAGGTACTACCAGTCTGATAATGCTTTCCTCCTGTTTTCTTAGTGTTTACATTTCAACAGTATCCTCTATTGGCAGTGGCCAGGATTTGCTGAAAGGTCTCACCACCAAATATGGGGGCTTCTGGACAGCAATTTTTATTAACTTTTACATAAAATTATGGCTGAAATAATAGTGCTGTGCAAATTTCT
Source organism: Fulmarus glacialis (assembly GCF_000690835.1). Taxonomy (NCBI): domain Eukaryota; kingdom Metazoa; phylum Chordata; class Aves; order Procellariiformes; family Procellariidae; genus Fulmarus; species Fulmarus glacialis. The sequence continues at coordinate 38,863 of NW_009224984.1, forward strand.
ATTGTTGCATTGTTAATAAGCCCAACACTTTTCATTTTAGGATGTGTGTTCTCACTTGCTCATTTCTCTCCCAAAATGTTACAGCACCAGCTGTAACTTTTGTGTTCAGATATCTGCCTAACAATTTCTTAATTTTTTTAATGTAAAGCAAATTGTTTGTGTTAATACTAAATTTGGCATTTTGTAATACGGCACTGCTTCTCATCTTTCTTTTTTAATGTGTGACTCAAATGCATAATATCATAATTTAAAATAATGAGCACTTACCAAGTTTTCAGACCTCTTCATCTTTTCATTTGAAGGCAAGGATGCTCTTGCAACAGAGATTTGAAATCAAGGTCCGTAGTCCAGAGTTTTGGCAAAACCTTAAGTATGTTAGATAGGCCTGAATTAGTTTATCCTGCTACCTGAAAGTTATGCATCTGGTTCAAGGAAACCAAACTGGATATTGGTACGGTTTACAAAGAGAGGTAGATTACTTTTTGAAGGTATCTTAGTTCTCTTAAAAAGTTCTTCTGAGTTTTGGTGTGTTGTATTGTGAGAGTGACTGATAATTAAGGGAGCTAACATGACAAGCTTAGCTCAGACAGCTAACTTTCAGGTACTTAAAATTAGCTGAATTCTTCCCAATATTATTTAGTTCCAAACCACATTCAGTTTAGTGGGGTTATTTTCATTGACATCAGGAAAAACTGTTGGGTTTTTTTTTGCTTGCTGAACCTGCATCCTTCCTCTCAAAAAGACAATCTTAAATTTTAGAGACCAATGCTCTTGTATTTATGGTGGCTTTTATTTACTGAGGCTTTTTTGAAATACATTTTTCATGAGTGTTGTCTGTAAATTGCTACTAATTATGGGAAATATATCTTTTTTCCCTATACTGTGAAGGAAATTTTTTCTTTCTGCTATCAAATATACACAGTATATGTTTGTGCTAAACTTGCTTGTTCTTTCTCTCTTGGAATGTGCTGTTTGATGTCACTGTTTTCCAAGGCTTTCCTGATTATATGTTCTCAGGGTATATCTACTATCCTCTTCAGGAAAAAAAATTGCCCACTGTTGACAGGGCCATTGCTGAATATGTAATATATTGAAGGGCTGTTTGTTTTTTCCCATTCAATTAGTTATTCATACAAAACAGGAAAGAAGAATTCCAAGGCTTTTAGTAACACCTTTGAACATAAGTTCATGTTTTCCCATAGGGCTGAAATGAAATCAAGGGATAATCCATCTTCCTGAGAAAAAAAAAAAAAACAGCAAATGAAAGATGTCTACAGATGTTTTTATTTTTGTTGAGATGGAAGGGGGTGCATCAGCACAAAAACTTGTATCATTGACTGAGAGTTAATTAATCATGGTGTTGTAAGGCTAAATTGTTTATACTTCTAACAAACTCTTATAAAGGGTGGCTATCTTGTTTGTATGTTGACCTCAGTGACACTCCCAGACTAAGAAAGGGCTACTTGTGTGATGAAGGGTTAGCAGAACCCTTGCTGACAAGCCAAACCCTATGACTTTACTGTTTTTCTTAGGCTTGGCAAATATTTCTATTGTTAAAGGCCAATTTTAACTTTTATAACCACACTGCAAATGTGTGGTTCCTGACTTCCTGACTGCAAATGACACTGAACCTCTACATCCATTGCTAAAGGCTTTCCAGGGTTAGGTTCTAGCAAAAAGGTGAAATTTCAGAATTTTTCAAGATATAAAAAAAGGAGCTGGAAAACTCCTACACCAGAAGCCCAAATGTACCCTGTAAAATAAACTCCAGCAGGTAGCAAGGCAGAACATTATTTATGCTGCTCTAAAGAGATAAAGTGTGGTGGTAATTGGAAACAGCATAAAAATCGACTAAAAGGTCACTGGCTATAAGGTCACATGGTCACCCCTAAAAATAGCAGGACACTCCTCTTTCTGAAGATTTTCTCAGATTTACAATGCACTGCGTAAGCAACTCAAGAAGGAAACGTTCTCAAATACGGGTTCTGAATGATCAGCCACAGAAGCTCATAAACTATCCTCAGCAGAATAAAAAGCAAGACAGGTAATAGCCCAAAGCCAGCACAAAGGAGGTCAGGAACCCCAAAATATTTCAAAATAAAGCTCAGTGGGATCATACCCATGTGTGAATATCTGCTACTAATTCCAGAAGTACACTCATACACAATGGTGTATGACAAGATACAAATTTTGGAGGGAAATTTCAGCCTATAAATCATAATAATTCAGGAAAACAATGCTATTTAATGGCTATGACTCCAAAGACGATGCAAATTTAATGACAGATATCATTATTATTATGGAAAATAACATCATGCTTTACAGGAGTTTGGAATGGAGCATGAAATGGAAAACAGGTCGAGAGCAAGTGCTCCAGGCATTCGATCCTCTTCTGCTACAACCCTTGTCTGAGACAGACTCCCCACAGGGGTGTCTTGGAGCAACAGCCTCTCTTACCCATTCACCATCACTTTCTGAAAGGCACCAAAGTCAACCCCTCTAAATACACTCCAAAGACCCAGATTGCTAGGATTTTTAGATACTTGAACTTGCAGATAAGCGTGCAGTGGCGTTTTCCAGAGTGCCTTTCACCTAATCTCTATCCACCAGCAGCAGGGTGTCTCAGCACTCTCCAAATCCCTGTGCACGCTTGGCTGCATCTCTGGGTACTTAGGGCATATCTGCAGATGCAAGTAGAGGCAGGATACTCTGAATTGGCAAAATGAAAGCCAGTGCTGCTCTGAAACCTGTATGGCATGCAGGGCTGTGGCTGAGCAAACATACCCTGTCTCTGATCAGAGAGGTGCCTCAGCCTGGCATGCCAGCTGGGGTGCAGCAAGAGACTGGCGCAGTTCAGCTTAATCCACACTGAATCTGCCTTGTACCCAAATAGTTACAACTGTGGAGCCCACAGGCCAATTTTTAATCCCAGTAGACATAGTTTGAAATACTTCTATAAAGAGAATTTGGGAAGCAAACACACTGCTGTTAGATATAAGACCAATCAAAACATAACACTTGAATATGATTCAGTATCCAAGGCCATGAGCCATTCCATGCTTCTGCTTAATATAAGCTGTCTCTTTTGATAGACCTGCTGGTTCCACTCACTTGCTGTAGTCACAGTGAAATCATTCTTTATGATTTCTTCATTCATTCTTAATAATCCTATAAAGAATATTCTTCTGGAATGTAATTCTTCCCAGAAACATGCACAGTGTAAGTCTTCCGTAAGTTTTATCTTTCATAAGATGGTTTGTTTTTTATTTTAAAAATTTTACTGCTGTAAGGCTACTAGGAACACTTTTCTAGTAAAAATTAAGTTGAACATTTCTTAGCCTGCTTTTATTATGTATAAGTTTAAATTCCGGACTCCCTCTGATTTCCCACTGGTACGTTGTCCCCAAAGAAATGCAAATCTTCCAATAGAAAACAAAAAAATCCACAGCTTAACCCAAGTGCAGCCTGCAATCAGGTTTTGCTTTGCACAGCAAATATCATGTTTCACTGCATTTTTCTCTCCTCGATATATTCCAGTAGTTTATTTGCCTTTCACTGTAACCACACATTAGGCTGATGTTTCATATAATTTTTTACAAAAATAGCTATCAGCAAACACACCATTAAATATCTAGGGGTTCTTCATTTTTTTCTGCAACTGTTTTTCACTTTTTAGAATCAACTTCTCCAACACCCATTAAAAATATTCCATAGTATTTCATTACCCTACTTTTTCTTAAGTCCTACACAGTTACCAGGTCACTGCTTTCTATTGCTGTTGTTGTATTTACTAGGCATTGTTTCAGATGCACTCATCTTTCTTCTCCAGGAGGCCTATGATGTTGATCTTTCTGAGTCTTAAACCAGCTGTATGCAGAGATGGTCCCTTTTTATCTGCACTCATACAAGTAAAGATTCCAAACCTCTATAAACGTCCAGGTACTGCATCAACAGGTCAGGCTGCTGGCAGAAGGGAACATATCACGTTCAACACAAGTTGAATTTTGTATCAGGGTTCTGCTTTGGGTTCTATGTCCCATTCTGCTGTGGTGATGCTGCAGTTAAGCAATGGCACTGCAGTCTGTTTTCTTGTTTGTGACACCTAATTACCTAATTGTTTTATTTATTAAATATTGTTAAGGATATTCATGACCAGATTAGGCTACATACATCTAAAGACATCCATTTAAAAAAGTGCAAAGTATTTCCTTCTGTTTTCTGGAAATAGTCACAGCTTCCATAGATTTGTAAAACCAATAACCTTCTGGGGTGTTGTGAGGTGACCTGACATCTGCTAGAGGCTGGATAACACAGTGAAAGAAGCAAGATGACAAAACGTAGGCAGGGAAACTGAGGATGCTTGCCCCTGGCATCTCTGCCTTACAAAGTGCTGAACATCATCAGTTGTAATGCTGAGGAAAATTACCCACACTGAGTACCGCAACTACCTTTGGGGGCATGGGACTTGGGGGGGAAGACAACATAACTCTTGTTTTAAGGTATGTGGAAGAGGTGCTGCTTAGCTTCTTGGCAATCTAAGCACGTCTGTTGCAGTGAAGCCAGGTAGGCTGCTCAAGAACGGGAAAGTAGCAAGGGCACACTCCTACCACTGAATTCAACACCAGTAAAAGGGAAATCCCCATGGCTGGGTATGAGAAAATCACATAGGATTAATGAAATTATCATGCTATCTGAATTTTGAGCATGAAAGAAACTGGTTTTCATGTACTTCATTTTTAAAGTTCGTTATGTGTGTAACTTTTACATATGCATATTCTACTACTAGCTTGGGATTTATGCAGCGTATTTCCAGACCCTTTTCAGTTCATAAATTAACACACTGGACTGAGTCCAAGCAAGGACTTTTTCTGAGTTCAAACCCAGTGCCTTAGAGTGCACTCGTTAGCTTTCTGGCAGGCGTGGGTCTGGCCTTGCACTACAGTGCTTTCAGGGGTCACTGCTGCAGGGCAGATCATACAAATGCACAAACTCATACTTACTTTTCTAAACAAAGGTCTTAAGCACCAGGGTACAGATTATTCTGTGTAATGACTCATGATTCACCCCACACCCCCTTTTTAAAACTTAATATTTGGCAGCAAAGGCTTGAGGAGCTGCTGTGCTAGATGATGAGTTTGAGGTAGAGCAAGGCTGTGTAGACCAGCATCGCATTCAGCTGGGATGGGAAGACCTTCTAGAATCACTCCTTTATTTTGTCCAATTTTTGCTGAATATGTATGAAATACGTATAAAGTGTTCCTGATAGCAGGACCCATGCACAAGACTCCCCTCTCCCAGTGGGGTGTTCCTACCACTGACTGACCCTGAGTATTTTCTTTTGCTTGCTCTCTTTCCAGTACCCTGCGTGCTTTACTCTGCAGTGCTAAAGCTTCAAAAGGAGAGGTGCTGAGTACCTCACTCTAGCATAGCAAGTCTCATAGTAGATAGATACTGATATAAAGCTCTTCAGACTGAGGTAAAATCCAGGTCTTTTCTTTCCTTGATGAGGGCAGGTTGCTATGTAAGACATGACTGCCACTGTCATAGACTTCCTTGCTTCCATCCACAGTTTTTAAAAGAAAAAATGTCACTATTCTACTTTAACATGTTCTAACCAAAACACATTCATACTTATCAGACCTAACAGATCAGATCTGTCAGGCAGCTTAGGCAGATGAACATGTGGATTTCAAATGAATGATAAGGTAGGTGTCAGTTTACTCAGCTCTGAAGCGTTTCTGGGAATATGAACCCAGATACCTGGAGAACTTCAAAGTAAAAGAGTAAATTACCTACAGAACCTGCATGCTTTTAGCTTTAGGTGATCTGACTGTTGAAACAGGGTTGTCTGGATCACAGCTTACGATTTATGAAGCTAAATTCCATTTAAGTGTCATCTCAGATGCGTAAGCCTTTTCCTGGATTTCAGCCAGCCTCCAGGCTAGGAAGCTATTTGGCCTAGTGGTTTAATGGGTATCTTACTGTGTGAAAGTTATCAGCACCCTGTAAAGCAGAATAAGTAAGCCAAGTTCTCTCAGTTCCACAGAAAAATTCCCTTAACCTCCTGAAGGCCTTTTACATTTTCATTGATGTAGCTAGGATCAGATTTCCGCCCCCCCCCCGAGTTAAGTAATTTCCTTTGACAAGCTTATTTATAACATTTCTTTGGTAAATGGCAAGAGGAGAGCTAATTACTATATGTTAATGCTGTATATTCATATTTAAAGAAAATGTTAATAGATTATGTCTTGAAACTATAAGAAAGCTATAACAGGGAGGAAAAAGGTAGCTTGTTAATATCTAAAGCCAGTCCCAGCGTGCTGTGTTTGCATGGCTCTGATGCATGCATATGTCAGTGACCTGCCAGATACAAACTCTCTGAGTACGCTTTCAGTGATGCACTCCAAGAAATGGTAGCCCTGTGCACAGCTTTGTAAAGAAACTGTGTTTAAGTTATCTGATTTCTGAGAAAGCACAGAGCTTCCTTCTATTGCAATGGGCTGTCTGGAGAATGTTCTAAAAAGAATGTCAGCAGAAAAAGCTTCTGACCTCATTCTTATATGGAGTTAGAATTAGAACATCTGACCTTACTATAATGTAGGTGAAAGAGACCAAAAGTGAAGGGGGAGATTCCCAACTGGTGAACTTGTCAAACGAGACTGAAAGAATTATGGGTGATAGTCAGGAAAAATGTAAAAAGCTTGCTGTTTCACTAGCCTTCTGCTTTGCTAGACTTGTTGAAGATTAGCAGTGCCTTTGTCTGATGGAAAGACTAAACGAATGTTTTTATCATCCGTAAAGTTATGCAGCAACTTGCAGTGGACTGGTGATCCTGGTAAGATCACACAGCTCAATGTGTGACCCCTTGAGACATCTGAACTCTCTCCAAATGTACATGTCTTTATTTTCTGAAGTTGTCAGTGTAAGACACCCAGGGTAAACAGGAGCAACCTTCCTTCTCAGTAGGAAGCCTTCTCTTCTCCAGGCTGAACAGTCCCAGCTCTCTCAGCCTTTCCTCACAGGAGAGATGCTCCAGTCCCTTCACCATCTTCATGGCCCTTCACTGGACTATCTCCAGTATATCCATATCTCTCTTGTACTGGGGAGCCTAACTCTGCACCCGGTATTTCAGATTTGTCTCACCAGTGCTGGGTAGAGAAGGATCACCTCCCTTGACCTGCTGGTGATGCCTATTGCTAAGTAAAAGCTGCAGTCACCAGGGTATTTTGGGAGGAATTCAGTCTGATGTGTCACATCGTCTCAGATATGTTTGTCCTTTTGGTTGTTTAGAAGGAACACGTCATGGCAGGCAGAGTCAGCTGTGGGACAGTTACCTTGCCAAGACTGAGGCATCTTTTGACTTACTCAGAAATTCACATCCTGGGGGAATGGTCAATTTGTAAAGTAAAAAATTATTGTGCAGTTTAGCAGCCTTCAGTACTTAGCAGGAACTTAGGATGGAGGTAAGAATGACAACTCTGGATATAGGGGCCTAAATTCTGCTCAAGTACCATTTTCCATAAGTGAACCCTTATGTACAAATGTGATTGTTGATCAGGAATTCAGTGATACTGTCAAACTGTCAGCTAGCATAGAGATTTCTGAGTTACATTGCTAATGTTTTAGAAAAGGCTGGCAGATAATGCCAGTAATGCAAATGTTGTTCATTACAGTGTCATTAGTTCATTGTCTTTCGCTAGTGTTTGGAAAAGGGTAAATGCTATTTTTACCTCTCTTTAAATGGGAAAGGAATGGATTTGCTTTCTACTAAGACATGGGGAATGTGATACTATTTGTAAAAATATTATCTTATGAAAGGTTAGAATATTTATCTACCCTTGTAACTTTGAATCTTTCAATCTAGACATACATTTTGAATTACAAATCTTGATTTATTATGGCTTCTGGAAAATTCAACCATGTGATTGTGTTAATTATTAGTTAAACATTTTTTTGCAGATCATTTCAAATGAAAAAGGATTGTGTCCTTCTTTAGTGAGATGACAATGAAATATCATTATCTTTACCAACTTTGTAAACTTTGCAAGATTTTTAAAGGACCTCTGAAACCTCTGGTGCTGAGCTGAGGCCAATGTACTTAAAATGTGTTTGCACAGCTCTGTCCTCAGAAATTTGCTCATTCTGTAGGTGAAGTGTCTAATTAGACTATGATGGGACCACCAAAGAATGCTTGGTATGCAAGTGATTGAGTGACTAAAATACATAAAACTGTACTTGCAGCCATATTATAACCTAACTTGATTTTTTCCCCAATAACTATTGGATAAACAGTCATTATAATATATTATAATAGCAGTCAGGTCCTCTATCAGTGACTGGGGGTCTTTTCACATGGTACTATGAAAATGCAGTTAAGGCTGTGCTAATGATTAACTTCTGGTTAATAAGCTGTGCTGAAAAATTATTAAGGAATGAATCAATATAAAATGGAGCTCTTTTTGTTTTCTTTGTCTAACAAAAAATTAAATACAGCATGTCCAGGTTCATAAAAAAATATTTTATAAGAAAACTCTTTGTTATTTTCAGCTGTTATTTAATCAATTTTTTTTGCTTTTCATTCTGAAATATCATTTTAGAACACAAACTGAAAGATCTGAAAATGTTGAAATAAACATTTTCTCAATTTTTTATCAAAATTATTGTGTGAGCTTGATATGGATTTATAGATATTAATCAAAATAATATACAGGTTTTGGTTTACTGTATTTGTTATTCATCTGAATACATTTCCCTCCTTCCATTAAACACCATTTTAGCTTCATTAATTTTGGTCCTTTGAAGTTTTAAGATCAAATCAGTAATGCACAGATTAACTGATGTGACTACAAATACATGGAGACAAGAGATCACAAGGTTTGTGAAGAATCTGCAGCAGCAGGACAAGTGACTCATGAAGCTTTTTATATCTCAACACGCTCTTGTATGGAATTAATGAGACAGACCTATTGGTCTGACCATTAAAATGGATCACCTGAGATTTCCGGTTATTTTTTTAGAAGGCAACCAGCTTTGTCTCAAAGTATTTTTTTGCATCCTTACTGCACTCCATGCTTTCTTTATAATTACTACACTTGCAGTTAAGAAAGTTTAGCTTGATGAGCCCCAGATGAACTAGAAAATGTCCAAATTAGTAGCAATGAAATTCAAGTTACATATTTATTTCTTTGCTTTCCTGCTTTCATTTTCCTCAACAGCATGAGTGGAAGCATATCACTTAAACTTTACTCTATAAGCCGGACATTGGCTTTTAAAACACTTCCCTCCTCTTCATCCAATGAATTGTCAAGTGTTCTGAGAAATACAGTGGTAGCCAAAACTGGACAAATTGCTGTTGTACTCAATGCTGCAATGACGAGAGGAAATGTCCTTAAGTTGCGCCAAGGGAGGTTTAGATTAGACATTAGGAAAAATTTCTTTACTGAAAGAGTGGTGAAGCATTGGAACGGGCTGCCCAGGGAAGTGGTGGAGTCACCATCCCTGGAGGTATTTAAAAGACGTGTAGATGAGGCGCTTAGGGACACGGTTTAGTGGGCATGGTGGTGTTGGGTTGACGGTTGGACTCGATGATCTTAAAGGTCCTTTCCAACCTTAATGATTCTATGGTTCTATGAATGGCTAGAAGTCCAGCTCCTGGCTCTGGGATGAGAAGTTACTATGCTGGCCCCCATGGGGGAAGGAGGACCCCGTCTGGACCAGGAGGACTCAGGCTGGTTTCCTGTTTGCCCTGTGAGAGGCCTAACGCATAACCTGTGTTTTGAGCTGGACGCAGGGCTGCTGGTGGTGTGCTGGGCCAGCAAGATACGCACTCTGAAAGACATTGCTAGTCCAGCCTTTGGGTTGGTATCTCCAAAGTTATATAGCCCAGCGAGAGAAAGCAACTGACCACCGGAGGCTGACGGGAGGACTCTGCTGAAGTATTCACCTCCCACCTTATTCACCGTGTCTCCTCTGTCTCTGCAAGTGCTGCAGCTGAAATCTCTTCCTTGTATTTGAGAAACTCCAGGCTCTTTGAATGATTTATGGGATTATGTGAAGCTATAAATCTTCTGCTACAGCTAAATGCAACGATACTCTTTGTATAATAATCTGCGTCATCTTTGCTTGACCACATCTGTGTCAATGCTGAATTGCTGAACGACTGAGTAACGGCTGTACAGAAAGCATGACTGAAATAACACCAGGCTCCCAGGTCAGAGAAGGGGACTGTCCCAGATTCAGCTGTTTCCCAAGAAATTACCAGAATTCATATAAACAGAGCCACCAGAGCTTCAGTTAATCTCTAACAAGTGACCTCCTTTGAAAAAGCTAAAATAAAAAATCCGAGACTTACCTGGCAGAAATGTTCACCAGCAATGTCCAGCTGAACTCTCCGTATGGAAGAACATTCCCCTTCACAGCATGGAATACATTTCCCTCCTGCCCACCACCATCAGCATCTGGACCAGAAAAACATCAAGAGCTCATTCTCCTTTTTCAGTGGCAAACTTAAACTGAAAATTCTTCAGCATTTTCAAGGCTCAAATTTTTCTTCTTCACTTCTGAATTTTGGATTGGTGCCAAAAATTCGACTACCATGAGGTGTTCTGTTTAGCTTTTTCCCAGGTCAGAATAGAAGTGAAAGTGCCAGAAAACGTGTAAGAAATATTGTACTTGGTGAAATTTACAACCTACTTCTGTAAACTAATAGACACTTGAATAAATATAATGTTTGGATGAGTTTTTGTTTTAGAATAAAACATTTAGACTGTACTAGGGATGTGTATGATCTAATGGGTGCATGCTAAGACCAGCCTTTGACAAAATGAACGTATTTTCAAATGGTCCATAAACTGCCCATATAATACCTAATTGCGGAATCAAAACAGTAAGTCTGAGACTGAATCAGTGCAGATTATTTCAAATGCATGTCAATAAAAACTTTTCCTGTGTAACACACCATATCTTGCTTTTTTTTTGTACATTACATATGTAACATAGGCAAATTGTTTGAGGAATGTTTAGAGAGCTTACAAGAGACTGGTGGCAATGCTATTTTTAATGTGACCCTCTCCTTGTATCCAGAAAGTCTCTCACCTAGAAGAAAACCACATTTTTTTAACATAAATTGTAATTGACCATGCTCTCAGTTACGGTTCTCTTTGTTATTTACTATGTGCTAAAAGATTTCTTCCTCCAGAACTTTTCCAGGATTGAAGTCCTTTTCCAGGATCGGACTGAATTCTACCCAGTCAGTAGGACTGAAAATTCCTGTTTTCTGTTTTTCCCTTTTAAAAAACATTTCTCCCAGTATTCTGGTACTTCACCCTTCTCCAAAAATTCTTCAAGATAGCCTCTTTTTCTACTGAGGTTATGTCAGTTTATCTCCTAGAATGAAATTCATCAGGTCCAACCAATCTGAAGACATTCAACTCTCAAAGTATTTTTTCTTTCTACTCTACAGAGAGACCTTGGCTTTTTGTGGCTGGAGTTAATTTTGATAGAACTAGTCTGACCTACCCAGGGAGCACTATTGCAAAGGATTACAAAAAGCATCACGTTGGCTGGCAGTTTTCCCTTTCAGTGTGACTGTAGACCAACACATCCATCACTCTGCCTCTCAGGAGATCAGAAATTACATCTTGGTACTCTCATGGTGTTACTCTCATTCAAGCAAATTCAGCTTGTTGCCACTGTCTGTGTGCTTGGTTCTTGTGCTGAAGGGGAATGAAGAGCTTATATGCAAGTCAAGTTGCTCTCTTACTGCATTTTTTAAGCATAGGCATAATTTGTACTTGTGTTGTTCCCTTTATTTTCCTCTGTGGAAGTGCCAGCTCCTTTAGCTTATTTTTCACACCTTTATATTTCATTTATCAATACTGTAACTTGTCACAATACACATGATGAGAGCAAAGACATTGCTTTCCAGCTGTTAAACTTAGACCTGAAACTCATATGGTCAATTGAAATAAAGTGGGTTTTATTATTGCTTAATTTGAGAAGAGAATAGAAACCCAAGGGGTAAAAAAATTATTAATGAGCACTTCAAGAGTAAAAATGAAATTCCTAAACGGGGAATGATTTTACTGGTATGAAATAACACATGGCAACAAACAGGGAAAATGAGATTAAATGCAAATTATGGATATAAAAACAAAATAACATTTCTCAGTAAGCAATTGTTATGACTTAGTGAACCATACAACCCAAAACGGGCAGAACAAATAAAGCATTAAATTACACTGTTGTTATCTATTATAACATATTCATGCTGTATCTTTAAGCCAGCAAACATACACACACTGTAAACCAAAACCTGCTGAAAACTGACAGATTTGGCTGTTCAAGAAGCTGAAAAATGTCGATGAAGGTATATGAAGTAAAGAGAGGGTTTTTTAAGAACCTGGATGGTGTTCCAACAGCAGCTGAAGGTACCCATCACATTGCACAGCAGAAGCGTGCACTTCTGACAAAAATGCGTGCAAATGCAGTATATCATTTATCCCAGAAGTTATAAATGTAATTATAAATCTATCTGTATAATGAAATATTTGAATTCATAACAGAGGAATCACACTGTTTTAGGCCTGCCTGGAGAAGTAAACTGGGTATTTTTAATCATACACATTTAGGGTTAAAATAGTTAAGACCTGTTCTCCTGTCTCTTTGAGCTTCTGTGATGAGAAGTCTGGCTGAGGAAGACTTAATGATTGATTTAGGTGAAAGTGCTAAATAAGAAGTAATGAAGGAAAAGTTTGAAGCACTAAGTATGTTTTAGGGCACTAACAGATTTCCGTGTATTTCCTGGAACTGCATAATTGAATTTCAGGCACTAAAATCCATGTAAATTCATGCTAATAATTTGAAAAAAAAAATCACACCAGAACAAGTATACAGTTCATAATGATGAATCCCAAGTTTTGGGCAGAGAAATATTTAACCAGATACTTTTTAGTCCTGATGTGTTCTTTGACAATACATAAATAATTCCAGAAACTCTTCAGTGCAGTTCGATGCTGTGTTTTGTAAGGTATATTACTGATTTCAAGTGTGAAACCATTAACTGCAAATCATTGCTTTGAAAATATTTTTGTGGCATGTAAAATCAGAAAACAAGGTTATCGATTTCCCAAAAGTCCCTAGAGGTGGAAAGGGAATCACTACACAGAAAAATTCTGTCAAAGTGGAAAAATAAAATTGCAACATGTGATGACAACCTGTTTGTCTAAAATGGAGGGCAAAAATAAAGTTGCACAAATACATGTTCTCATAGAAAGTTTCAATTTCTTTGAGGGGAAAAATGGAATAATTCTGCACAAGCACAAAATACGTTGGCTGAGAAACTCCCATGGTGATCTACAATCAGTGATTCTGCCTGCTGTAGGTTTTACTGTCTTCTGCACTGACAAGGAAAAACAGCCCTGGAGGACCACCATTTTTTGCACATCTTAGGGACAAGATAATGGACAGTTGTGGGAAAGTATGGAAACGAGACGCTCCAAGCTACTCAATGGCCCCATGAAGCTCCTGAGATCCCACTGGCTGTCATCTTTTCTAAGAGTTTTTTTAAATATTATTATTATTCAGTTTTGTCCTGTGATTTTGAAAAGAAATATTAATTTTGTTGCTAAATATTTATAGTTTATGAAAGGAAAAAATGTAATTCAAAAGAACTGATCTCTTCACCATAAAAAAACTTGTTTAAAGAATATGAGGAAAAAATAGCTTGTTTTTTGTATAAACACGATAAGAACTTTTTTGGATGAGAGTAAATACAGGTCCTTTTCCATTACAAAACACTATTCAGGCATTACAAAATCTCAGAGAGGCCCATTACGTTTAAAGAGGTGTTTTCTCAGGACAGACAGGATGGATGACTATAAATGAGAACTATAAAGGTTAAATGCACAATAGAGGCTAAAGAGCAGACTATTAATATTAAAATGTAGATAGATCACTCGTCCAGCACAATTGTCCTATTTCTTGGAGAAATGGCTTCAATGTCATTCAGGAAATTAAATCAGTTTGCAACAAAGGGTGCACTTCAAAAAAAAGGAGAATATCTGGCTGAAGGTGAAAGTGTAAGAAATGATCACCAGTTATTTAAATGAATAAAACACCTACTAATAGCAGAATTTAAAATGACAGCTTTCATACTAAAACAGAAACTTTCAGACTTGTTCTATGAACATATCAGCTCTGATATCTTTATACCCAGTTTTAGTCCAAATAAGTCATTGTGACTTATTTTTAAGCCTCCTATTATTACTGCCTAGGTTAAAAGCTTGAACAACTTGTAAAATATACAAACCAAAATTACACAGCATGTGAATTAAATTGCATCCTTTATAGTGGTTTTTCTTAACAGAAAGATTGATAGTAGTGGAAACTACTATGAGCAAAACACTGCAGGTGTCTGCATTTTTGCTGAAGTCTGTGTATTGGGTATTATCCAATTAATTAGTGTCATGTCTAAAATCCTCCTCACTAGAAGAACTCCTGACTAGTGAAGTATACTTTCTCCATTGACTATCATTGCAGCTGTTTTGAGATGAATTGTCAGAGTGCTCAAGAAAAAAATTACCTTTATTTTCTCTCACAGAGAATCTGGGCACTCAGACTCCACTGGTGGGACATTGTGGCACTTGAAGTGAAGACCAAAGGACGGGAGCCGAGAGAGGGGAGAGATGTTCTGGTGAATAGCCAGATGTATCTACAGCACATAAACTGACCAGTTATCAAATACAGCAAAGAAAGTTCCACCAGAGACCCTCACACTTCTGTCTGCGGATGGCAGTGCTTAGGGCTTCTACTTGAAGAAAACGTGATACTGATATTTTTATCTTAACTAAATTTAAGCTTGTGCTTTACAGTCTTTTTCTTCCTTTATTTATCCTTAAAGGCACAGACACCTCTTGGAGCTTGACTGTCATTCAAAAGTCAGCGAGAGCTAAGTGCCTAAATCTTCTGCACTCCTTCAAAACATATATCCTGAAATGTCAAATGTCAGAATCTTCCTTTTATATTGACTGCATTCCTGTGATCATGAGGATAATTTAAGAATATTACTATGAATAGATTTTCCCTCTTTGGAAAATGCTGATATGCATAAATAATATTGTGAAAAGTAGCAATATGGCACATTTCCTAAACTGGTCCATTATGATATCTGCTTTAGGCTAAAGTTTCTATATATATTCTTGGGTTTTTTTCATGTCTTTGTAGAAACTAATACTGTTATGACACAGCTGCCAATGAAAAAAATATAACAGAAACTTCCCGACCTCTCTCTCAGCGCAACAGAGATTTTTTTTTTTCCTTACTCTTTGCATGTGGCATATACTCTCAATATGAAGACCACATATGTTGTGAATGGTTCAGCATTTCCTTTAAATAAGAAGGCAAGAAGGTTTTTTATAGTTTTCCTCTTTAACAAGATAGAATGATGGTCATAATTTTTGCACATGTAATGTTTATATAAAGTAGTTGTATCAGTGACCTCTAAGTATTTTTTGAGGTCATGAGGACTTATTATTATTACACTGAAGATAATACTCTTTACCAGAAACAACAGAAACAATGTTTTTTTATTATTAATTATGTGTGTAAGGTTTGTTGGCTACCTTTCCTCATACAATTTCAAATTATAAACACTCCCTCAAACATTTTTACATTTTTACAGCTAGTTAAAAATTGAGACTGCCTAAATGTTTTGGCAATGAAGTCTAAATACTAAAGATTAATTCTGACACTGGATACCTTAAAAGATTTTAGTGAAGATAGCCGAATACTGTACACTCTGTGCATCAGGCTTACGTTCATTATAATCTCTCTTCCTTTTTTGGGTGAAGAACACTCACCCAGGCCAAGTGAACCAAAGCAAATTCCCAATTTAGAAACATGAAATATCCCCTGGATAATTCAAGTGTTTTTGTTACTTACTGAAAAGGAGATTGAATTCACTCTTGCGCAGATTTATGCACGGCAGAAAGCCTTATTACCAAAGGTTAGTGTGCCAAAGGCTTTCTTGTGGTCCAGGCTGTCTGTATCTGCAGGCAGAGTACACACAGGGTGATCACACCAGCAGCTGCACTTCCACTGGCTTGTGGAAATAGTCAAAAAGTGTTGGAGAATGCTTACAGGAACACATTCATGCCAGTCTGCAAATCATTGAAAACTGCCATTTCAGCTAGTACCATGCATGGCCCCTTTTCATCTGAGACCAACTTGTACATTGAGTCTAACCAAAGTACTAACAAAAAATATAATGATACGAGCAATCTAACAATATTGAGACTGAGCTGGATTAGAGGGAACAGAAATCTTTCCCAAGTGAAGCTTGGGGAAGGAGATAAGACTTTAGCGATGGGGACATACATCACACAATATAACCTGCCATGAGGGGATGGGATCAGGGCGACGGTTTCTGCCGTCTTCTCTTTTGCTGCAGTGTTAAAAATATATCCTGGCAAAAAAACCTAAGACAAAATATTATCCCAGAGTTTTCAGTCAGTATGTTGGAACTACCCCTGCATATGAAGATTGTACTGGATGATCTGGGATGTTTGGTCTCTTTGCTACGAGTCTGGCTGACTACATTATGGTGTGCTTGAAAGTACCCCTGTAATCAAGCGAACATCATGTCTTCATTTTTTCTGGT
The DNA here is from genome assembly GCF_000690835.1 of Fulmarus glacialis. Lineage (NCBI taxonomy): Eukaryota > Metazoa > Chordata > Aves > Procellariiformes > Procellariidae > Fulmarus > Fulmarus glacialis. Next base: position 55,520 of record NW_009224984.1, read on the forward strand.
GAGGACTTGTAGGATTCACCTATCCTTAGATCAGGCTCTGGTCACCTAACTTCCTCAGCTGCGTTTCACCCCGAGACCCTTCCTTTCCTGCTTTTGTGGGTAGAGATGGATTTTAACTGTGTGGGTGGGATCTGTGGTCTTCTCAAAGTCTTGGTCCCCTGCTTGTCCACACCAGCTTACCTGATACATCACTGTTCTTGTGCACATGTACTTGGGTTTCCTTCTGGTGGAAAACCTGGGCTTGTTACATGGTGGTATATATTCAGATTTTGTCCCAGTTTCAGTAACAGTGTCACAAATGTGCCCTCAGGTCTGGAAAGAGAAAGCCCTCCCAGGTTCTCCAGTTCAGGTATATGTATAATCTCCAAATCAAAGCATTGCTTGATTTTAACAGCAGAAAGAAGGTCTAATGAAAGAGAAAATTGTTAAAAAATAGCTGGACAAACATCTGCTGTGTTGAAAGCTGCAGTAGATAGCAATGTTTAATCAGGCAGGTCTCCACAGGAAGCTCTGTGTGGCCCTGTGTGATTGCCTGAACAGCCTTGTGCTTTCTTATCAAGCCTGAGCACCTGTGTTTTCTCAGCCCATAGACTTTCTGACTACGCTGTTAGCTAGCAGCTATACACAAGTGAATGAATCTGCTTCAGGGACGCCATGCCGTATGAGGACAGTGGTTGTATCCATGTTGTTCAGAGACAGTTTCCTTTACAGTGGATTGGCTCATCCCCACAGTGCATGAATCTAAGCCTTCTCTCAACCTTGCAATTCTTTGGTCTGTGCCTTTCAGTCCAGGGTGTCAAAACCAACATGAAGTCTGTATTGCAACCCAGCAGAACAACATGTCATGAAACTGAGGGCAGGTGCTGAATGTCGTGGGGTATGGTACGAAATCATGTAAGAATGACTGAGGATGGAAAGCCCGCTGGACGTCAGTACATAGGGCAAAGGGAACACACGTTGTATGCCAGCTCAGTAGTGCCTGTGGACCGAGGACCCTGAGCGAACTATCTTAGAGGGAGAAGAAGTTAACACTTCTACACAATGTAGAAGTTAACACTTCTACACAATGGACAATCAGGGAACTCAGAGAGATTTGTTGAGATAAGTTTTTGATTGCATAGAAATACAAAACAATCAGTCCATAGTCTGGACCGAGGACCCTGAGCGAACTATCTTAGAGGGAGCCTCAAAGAAACTCTAGGAGTTGACTTCTAGTTAGTTAACACTAGTTAGTTAGTTGACTTCTAGAAGTTAACACTTCTACACAATGGACAATCAGGGAACTCAGAGAGATTTGTTGAGATAAGTTTTTGATTGCATAGAAATACAAAACAATCAGTCCATAGTCTGCTTACCAGTGGATCTCCAGCTGTCCTGTAATGATCCCTACATGTTTGCCCAAGGATGCTTTATCCTGAAGTATTGTTTGCTTTCTTTGTTTTCAGTAACACAATTCATTCAACCTACATAACCCCACCATAAATATTCCCATAACGAGGTTGCATCCAGTATTCGTAAATTGTTACAGTTCCATGTCTGTTACCTGACTGAAATCTGATATGTTCACCTTAACCTCTTACAAGTATTTTTGAAAACATAGAAGTGACATACTGCCAAGCTCCTAAGGATGTCTGGTGTGATGAAAAGGATGATTGGGTTAGGAGGAAAAAAAATCCTAAGGCCCAGAATTAGCTGGGCCTGTTTCATGGAGCTCTGGAACGCCGTTATCCAAAACAGAGATTCTTTCTTTGTTAGAAGCAACATCAGTAAAACAGATTCCCCAGTTACACTGCTGTTTTAGTAAGTCATTCCCTTGAAAAAAACCCTGAACATGAGTAATTTACATCAAGCTGTGTTTTAACTAACCACATCTTAGACCATAACCCAAATGTTCCATTTCTCACACTTGTATTTGAAGACCAGTCAAGTTCTGCAGCTTCGTATAGGTGATAGTCATAACTGCAGACCTTTCTTTTTCCTGGATACTGTAAAGACCAAGAGCCACAATCTGTGTATTTACCATAGAACAGATGACAGACTTAGGCATCTACCTCAGTTTCTAAGTCCAACAGGAGAGTGATATAGATCTAAACCACCCTTCAGGACCTCCCACCCACAGCTCCCTTTGTTGTAGTTAGCAAGTGCTTCGAGCAAGACTATCTGATACATCAACCCACCGACACCATGTGTTTAAAAGTTTTATTCATATTCAGAATCACAGCTCCTCCTCTTTAGGTAATATAATAAATTAAGATTGGAGAGACAGTACAAAAAGAAAGGAAAAAGACTATGATGTAATCCTGCCTGCACTAAAATTAATGACAGAACTCCCACCGGTGTCTGCAGGGCTATTATGTCTCCTCCCAGATAATATCCACCTACTGCCTCCAATCAAACAGCTGGTAAAATCTTTGTCCCAGCCATACTTTTTGCATCTCCGAAATTAAGCTTATGAAGTGACCTATCCTTCTGGTACTGTATGGGTCAGTTAATGAATATTCCAATTCAGCCCTGACAAAGGGCTTGTGTACCTGAAAGCTTGTCTGTTACTTGCAGCTATAGCCATTGCCCAAAGAAAAATCTCTTGCTTTCCTGTAGGTTGTTGAAAGTGATAAAGAGAATAAAAAAGCAGTAATGGTATCATAGCGGGAAACCCAAATAATTAAATTACAGAAGTAAAGGTTTACCACATTGAATAGTGCAGAGAAATGAACATAAAGGAATCTCTGCTGTGTACCAGGGAGGAAGTCAGATAACTGATCATGATGTTCTTCTGTGACCTGAGAGTACTTCTAGGGTGCTGGGCTTGTGTATGTCATGCCATCACCCTCATGTTCGGGTAAACCTGGGTCATACAGGGATTTCGTCCCTTCGCTGTGTTTTCCCTGAGGAGGACATGGTGACCAAGGGGGATAGCGGAGCCAAGTCAGCTTCTGATAGTGCCTCATCATCCATGAATGAATAAAAGAGCATCCAGGAATAGAAGACATACAAAAAGTCTGGTTTGTATCTTCAATATTTGTTACTCCTTACGTGGTAATTTTCCACTGCAAAAATATTTTTAATAGCATTCACACAGATACCACGAAGAGTTAGATCATAAGCTCATGATCTGATTAGATGGCAGTGTGTCAGCAATACTAGAAGTTGAGTCATAAATGTCACCAACTAAGCCCTGTCATGATCTTTATTGACCTGGAATTTTGGATAGGGAGAAAACAAAAGATCCAAAAGAGCTCTTCAGCACTGGGTCTAGGATCTTAGTGCTGAAGGTGTCATTGTTTTCAGTGTAGTGCATTTTAACGATTAAACAAAATCTACCATTGAACCATCCTTGAGCAGAAGGAGGACAGTCCATGATTAATGGCTTGGTTGGGTTCTAAGCATTTCTAAGCCACAGGCACATAGGTAGCATCTGACTCTGGTTGCTTATATAAAATTTAGAAGAGTGTTTTTTCACTTAGCATTTCAGAGTGGCTGGTTGCTGTCCTAAGCTCATTTGAATGACACTATAGAACCGGGCTGCAAATTTTGACATTTGCAGTTGAGTACACAGTTACAAAATGCACAAAACTATCCATGTGGTAAATACATGGTGACTGTGTACATGGTCTGTATGGACAGATGAGGCAGGCACAGTCTGAAGATTCCCAGTGAACAAACTGCAAATGCATATACTTTGCACATAAGGCTTATTGTCTCTCCATGATCATCAAATACAGCCTGATTTTCTCTTGTTATTTCAGTCAGCTGTGCTGCTGCTCACAGGCAATTCTGGCTGTGAAACCAGAAGCCTAGGGACTTTGAATCTTTGAATCTCAGGGTCTAGATGCCAAGAGCCAAATGACTTGAAATGGTTTTCTGCTGCTTGATTCTTGGGGGCAGCCCTGGTATCCTGGCTGCCAGGGGATGAAGCCTTTCAGACCAGTAAGATTTTCAACAATGAAACTCAAAAGAATGCTGAATTTTATAGTCATCTGCTGCCACACTTCTACTGACATAATTCTACTTGATTCGTGAGGAGTGCCAACAATTACATGAAATAGTTTCTCATTGCACTGGTGTTTGAAAAATACATTTGAGTTTGGGACAAAGAGGGAAATACATAGGGGCATTTCCAGCTCATAAGAAATTTTTCACAAATGCAACTGAGTCTTTAAGTATTTTTTAGAAGTCTAGTTGACCCTGCTGGAGCAGGGGGGTTTGGATCAGATGAGCTCCAGAGGTCCCTTCCAACCTTAAACATTCTGTGATTCTGTGATTTCATGAACCACATATCCTGAACTATTATGGCATCATTGAGAAGGAAAAAAAAAAAAAAAAAGTGGCAGACCTATGAGGCCATCCACAAACTAAATCAAAGTCAATCGTTTGTTCAACACCAAAATAGATCTCCAATCATACAGAGGTTTCAGGAAAGTTTGAGCAAGTTCATTACTGTCACATTAACAGGGATGTTCATCCTTGTTATAGCTAAAACAGATGTCTTTTCTGCTGAAGGAGTACTTGATGGAATATGTCTGCCTAGTCTGATGGCAGCTAAGCCAGAAAGGGGAGCAAAATATGGGAAAGTGGCTCTTGAGGAGGGTGTGAGAGAATGACTGTGGGAAGGTACCACTCGCCTGGGCAAAGCATTACAGACTGTAACAGTGGCGAATAATCCAACCTTGGCAAGGAGATTGATAACATGATCTAATAAGACTTTTCCATCTGTGATGTCTGTGATCTGCAGCCGGAGAAATAATAAATACACATTTGATGTACAGCTGTTTTGTTCCAGACTTGCTTCTGTTTGGATTGTGGCACGACATCTCCCTGGCTCATGTTTCTGAGGACTGGAGATGGAGGAGAGTACACATTCAGGTATTGTCACAATAGAGTTACGGCATATTTGGGACATACATGAAGATCCACTATCTTGGAAATGCTCCTGGGGCTTCTGCAGACTTGTACAGGAGGTGTGTGCCTTGCAGCGGTCACATGCACTTTTGCCAAGGTCTTGGCATTGCAGAATAAGCCTTTCCAAAGACAACCTCATCCATACACAATTTCATATGGAAATGCAAAAGAAAAAAAAAAATACAGCAATATACATCTTATTTTAAAAAGGTCTTTGCCAGGATTCCTCTTTAAAAATTGTACTTACTGTATTTCCTGTCTCTGACCAGCTGGGAACCGGAAATGAATTGTCCTTCTGCCCTCCATGGAAAGAACAGTCTTTCCCAATTAAATCATAGTTGCTTTTTTCTAGAGATGGAACAAGTGGGCTCAGCAGTCTCACTCACCACTCCGTCCATATCTTCCACCACTGTATGGGCACTTTGTAATCAAGGTCTTCATAAAAGGCAGAAACAAGTCCTGCTAAGTCCTCCAGACAAATGGTTCTAGGTGTCTGTAGACAGATGGATCTGTACTTGCCATTGAGGACTGTGGGGTCTGGATTTATTATAGATCATGGTGACAGACTGACAGTGACAGGTCAGAAGGATTGCAGGGATTGCAGGGACACTGACGAGATTAAGAAGTTTCTTAGACCTCATTTGCAGTACAGTCAACAGCTTGAAGAGCCTGGGGTAAACTTCTGCTAATCATACCTCAGGTCACTCCTGTCTATGCCCCTGAAAATGTCTCCATCTCTTGCCAGTATTTTTTGCATTGCTGTATTTTTCTCAACTAATAAACATGCTGTTTTAATTCTATTTAGCATCACATTCACATCACATGGCTTCAGTGTGGCCCTGACTCAGGCCACATGTTCAATTGTGGGAAATACAGCTGTTGAAAAATACTGTTAAATATTTTGCTGAGAAAAAAATTAAAAGATAATTGGACTAGCAATTAGAGGGATAAATGCCTGTGATTCAACCCAGACATGATTAAAATAACCCTAAAAAGTATCAGCAGGAGTTATAATGAAATGAATTATTATAAAGCAGGCATACAGTAAGCAGCGCTCCTCATAGCTTAAACTATGACCAGCAGCATCTTTCATTTCATAGTGGTATATCCCAGGGATAAGTGCTGGGCCCAATATTGTTTAACATCTACATTAACAACTTAGGCAATGAGACAGAGTGTACCCGCAGCAAGTTTGCAGAGACTACAAAACGAGGAGGAGTGATTGATATACCAGATGGCTGTTCTGCCATTCAGAAGGCAGGCTGGAGAAATTGGCTGACAGGGATCCCATGAAGTTCAACAAAGGCAAAAGCCAAGTCGTGCCCCTGGGGAAGAATAATCCCAGGCACCAGTATAGGCTGTGGGCTAACTGGCTGGAAGGCAGCTCTGCAGAGGAGGACATTGGGTCCTGTTGGACAACACATCGACCATGGGTCAGCAATATGCCCTCATGGAAAAGCAGGCCAACAGCCTCCTGGGCTGCATTAGGAAAAGCACTGTCAGCATGTCAAGGGAGCTGATCCCTCCCCTCTACTCAGCACTGGTTAGGCCACACCTGGAGTATTGTGTCCAGTTTTGGGCTCCCCAGTACAAGAGAGAAACGGAGCTGCTGGAGTGACTACAGCAAATGGCCACTAAGATGATGAAGGGGCTGGAGCATCTGACATATGAGGAGAGGCTGAGCTAGCTGGGACTGGAGAAAAGAAGGCTTAGAAGGATCTCAGCAAAGTTCATAAATACCTGAAAGGAAGGTGTAACAAAGATGCAGCCAGGCTCTTCTCAGAGGTTAGCAATGACAGGACAAGAGGCAATGGGCAAAAAATGAAATACAATAAATGCTATTTAAACAGAAGAAAGAACTTTTTTATTGTGAAGGTGGTCAATCACTGGCAGAGGTTGTCCAGAGAGATTGTGGAGTCTCCATTCCTTGAAGATACTCAACACTTGACTGGACACAGGCCCAAGCAGCTTGCTCTAGCTGCACTTGCTTAGGCAGGGGGTTGAACTAGATGATCTCCAGAGATGCCTACCAGCTTCAACCATTCTGTGAATCTGTGATGTCCAGGAGAAGCATAAAGTTTGTATTTTTTTCTACAAATAACTTAAACAGTGTGGTTTGTAGATAAAAGTGATCACCTCTCACATATGAATCTCACATATTTGTTACCAGAGATGAGTTAATTATTGGAAATTAAAAAGAAAGATGGCAGGGCAGTTGATAAAAGGATGTCTGAAACTAGTGATTTTTTTCTTTTTTGTTTTTTTCCCCCATACATTTGAGTATGCCAGACTATACAAATATTACAGCACCTAATTTATACCAGCTCAGATGAAGTTAAACATGAGGTACAGTATATAAAAAGAGGGAATTCCATAGCTACATCTATACTATAAATAGTATATGGGAACGGGACGAAGCACTGGACACAGTACTCTGCTGATAGAGCACTCCGTAGCACGCTTTTGGCCCACACCAGCTTGCACTTTTTGAGCCAATCTCATGCATTAATCTGTGAATAACAGATTCCAGGAAATGTTCCAACAGACAGCACAGACAAGGCTGCACAGATTTTGCTTTCTCTCTTCATCCAACCCTGCCCCAGCAGGTTTTGCACTCTCTGTTAACTCCTGTACACTTTATCACAGTGCATACAACGCAAAACTTTTGTGTCATGTTAATACACCATCCTCAAAAGCACCATGTTATTTCACACACTCTAAAGCAGGGGAAAAAAAGGCATTCCCCCCCAGCCCTGGCCAAGAAAATTAAACCACAGGGGCATCAGCTGGTAAAAGAAGCTGAGGACAAAGTGCTGTGTAGTGTGGACGCAGACTGCGTGTGCCGCTGGATCTAAATACACGAGCAAAGGCTGTAGTTCTGTTTTTATTTAGCAATATAGATATGGAAATTAAAATCAAAAGTCAAGAAGTCTGAGCAGGCAAGATCAGAAAGTGAGGCAAGAATGCAAAACCCAACACATGAGGATGGGTGAAGTTTATGATCCAAAAGTGTAAGTGCTGATGCCATTCCTCTGAGTTGCATGTTCCATCATAGAGCTTACTTCTGTTCAACAAGGAAGAAATCCGTAAAAGCAAGGTTGAGCTCTGTGGTATTTGAAAGATTCCAGTTAAAGCAGCAAGAAAAGAAGCATTTCAATCTAGCATGACATTAGGAATAAATTACTATGGCTGTAAAGGAGACTGAAAAGTCTCCTGAGTAAAAAGTACTTCTGCCTTTTAATCAATAATGTGCTGGGCTCCTAATGATATAGTGTCATTCTGATCTTTTACTAATTACTTGTACCACGAGGAATTATCCTCCTCCCCATGAAGAATCTGTAGCTAATATTTCCTCTTCTGTGCTAGCAGTTAAACACAAAACTCATATATCACTGATTTTTTAATTAGTGCTGGTTAAAAAAAAAGGTAATATACTGACACAAAAATTTTTGTATGTGTCAAAAATAGATTATCATTATACTGAAAAATCAACCCTTGGCAAATGTTGGCAAGCTTTTATACTTTCATACTTGCATTTTCTTGGAATGTTATAAAAACATACATTTGGAGAAAGGTGACATAAACGAGAAGGTGAGCTTTTGAAATCTTCATGCTTGCGATTTATGCAGAAAAGAAGTAGAGGCAAACCTTCCTTTCCTATTGAACATGAAGCCCTGTGCCATCATGAATTTCAAAAAGACTTTCTACATCACACATGGACCAATTACAAAGAGGAGGCCATACGCATCTCATGTTATCACCAGGAATATCTGCAGCTCAGTACTCAAAGGAATCAGGTCTTCTTTTATTTGAGCTGTGCCTAGACTTTGGAATCCCTACTCAGACCCTCCATCTGGGATTGGCATTTAACAATTCTGAGCTTCAGACAGTAAAAGAACACTTTTATCTCTCAGGACTGCTGCCTCCACCCGTTATCTTACTAAAATACTTTGTGGACAAAAAGTGGAATTCATTAATTCAGTTTTGCTATTCTAGATCTTCTGACAGATGAATGACATGAAAAGAGGTACTAGGTTTACATTGAAGATGGTCACTTGCATAGCATGTTTTCATTTGTCAAAATGGAAATGGTAAAAAAAATCCTTCCTGACATTATTTAAGATTTCACACCATTGTCTTTATAAAGGAATCAAACTATCCATTTGATTTTACTTGGTAGATTTTTATAGTTATTTCTGCAAAAGAAAGAATCTTGCATGTAAGAAACTTGATTTGCAGACTTAAAACTCATTGAACATTATTCATCCAACAGAGACCTGCTACAATGTAGGGGTAGTCCATGTCTGAGCTTGCCACCTTAGAACCCCTTTTTATGCAATGGATGTTCAGACAGTCTAGGTTACAATCCCTCTAGCCTGGAGCAGTGCTTACTTTCACTCACATGAACTTAAATTGCTAAATTCTATTGACTGTGCTGGAGCTGCCATTGACACTAGAGGGAAATGCTGGCAATTACCTCAGATGTAGAAATATACCTTGTAGACATGTCATGTTAGGTAAGAGGAACTTAATCTCCATTCGTAGTTGGCACAGGTGATGGATTTTATTTTTAAAATATATTACCACTCCTTTCCCAAGAAGTAGAGACGCACCTTGGTCTTCCTGAAGCAGCAACTCTGCTCAGTCCTCCACTTGGCTAAGGAGAGCAATGAGGACCTACAGCTGAGGGGAAGAAAGTACAAACAAGGTCTTATTGAGTCTCTATGTTTTTTAAGGCAGAAAAGCTATTTCAGGTTCCATAGGGGTAAAACACTGAAAACAGGGAATTAAGGAGAGGAATAGAAACAGAAGAAGGCAGCTGGCCCAGAATAGGTCAACCAAAACTGGTATTATGCACATGTCATGGTTTAACCCCAGCCGGCCACTGAGCACCACACAGCCGCTTGCTCCCGGGTGGGATGTGGGAGAGAATCAGAAGGGTAAAAGTGAGAAAACTCGTGGGTTGAGATAAAGACAGTTTAATAGGTAAAGCAAAAGCCACACACACAAGCAAAGCAAAACAAGGAATTCATTCACTACTTCCCATTGGCAGGCAGGTGCTCAGCCATCCCCAGGAAAGCAGGGCTCCATCACGCATAACGGTGACTTGGGAAGACAAACGCCATCACTCCGAACGTGTCCGTCCTCCCCCCACCCCTCTTCTTTGCCCAGCCTTATATGCTGAGCATGACATCATATGGTATGGAATATCCCATTGGCCAGCTGGGCCAGCTGTCCCGGCCACACTCCCTCCCAGCCCCCCACGTACCTGGCAGGGCACGGGAAGATGAAAAGTCCTTGACTAGAGTAAACATTAGTTAGCAACAACTAAAACATCCGTGTGTTATCAACACTATTCTCATATTACATCCAAAACACAGCACTATACCAGTTAACAGGAAGAAAATCAACTCCATCCCAGCCGAAACCAGGACGACACACCATTTATACTTTTTTATAGCCAATAAAAAAGATGAAGGCCTGTTTCCTGACTGTGGTGGAAAGTGGCACTTTATGGCTCTCCTTGTGGCTCAATACTCCACCCTGCTTAAATCAAGATGGCCTTGTCTATGCTTCCTCTTGAGAACAGTCCTTTCTCTTCACTGTCCCCTGAACCATGTCCAGGCATTGCCTGGTTGTCATAGGCAAAACCCAGTCCAAGGAGCATACTATCAGCTAAATAACACGGATCGCCAAATGTCAGTGCTCCAGCTTGTTTCCCCTCTCTGTTTAGTTTGCTAGCATAGACACAACTGTAAGTATTAGCCTGGCACTCTCCCCTTCCCATGCAGTAGTACTCCATACATTGAGCTTTCTGACACTACCATATATCATCTCCCTTCTCCAGTTTATATATATGAACATATTTCTCACTTCGAGTGGCATGTGGAGGCACCTAATGTTTATCGGGCATCCATTGGCAAAGAACTTGAGGAAATGTGGGCCTGTCTGATGACAATATATCCAGCTAAAGGATATAATCTGCTGCCAAGCACACCAGGACAAGCAGTCTGCACATTGTCCATGGAGCACCCAGGTGGATCAGAGGCAGAAGATCAGGAGGCATGACACCTTTACCAATTTTCCTATTAGTATAGCTGGTCTCATAAAACCACAAAAAGTACCACCATCAGAATAACAAGATGTCAATTTTTTTATGGCGTTTTGATGTCAAATGTTAGCTAGTGATGAGGAAACCAGAGAAGTGTGATCTGGAAAATGGTGAAATGAGCTGGAACTCAGAAGAGAGGATTTCATTTTTTCTGTGACTAAGTGTCTCCATCTGTAAAATTGAGACAATGATGTTGATTTCTTTTGTAAGATGCTTGGGGATCTGTTGACTAAAAAAAGTAACTGATTTTCTTGTATTTTCCAAGCACTAGAACAGCTATTTTAATTTCTATTTAATACTCCTCTTACTAAAAATTAATCTCAAAACACATGTACTAAAATGGAAAGAATGCCTTTGATTTTTTATTATTTATTTCCAGGTTTATTAGATCATTAGACAAATGGATTTTTGAGTGTTTTAACCAATTTTATAGCTAGTAATAAACACTGTTTGGCAATCAGTAGCAATGTTAAAAGAATAACTTTCGGTCAACTTTTGACCAATGCTTGTTGTTAACCACTCTGAGAAGTCTGCAAGAAGAATGCAACTGTAACTATACAGTTTTGTTATAAGAAGTCTTTTATTTTGTCCCTTCTTATAGTTAATGTATAACCTGAAAGCATTCTGTCAAGCGTTTTCCTAAAAAACTGCTGCATTATTTTGGTGTATAGCTATTTTCAAAAGCCTCCACTTACACAAATGGCATTTAATTGAAACACAAAGCCCATGGGGTAATGCAAACCATATTTCTTTATAAAATATCAGTTAAATCTTTCTAAAAGTAATATTTCTGAAATTTGTTCTGGTAAAAAAAAAAAAAAAAGTAAAGTCAACACCGAACGTGCATAACCGAAGTAGGCATTTAAAATGCACTAATGAATAGAGCTACTCAATTTTTCGTGTCGAAGAATATCACAGCTGGCATTTTTCTTATTCACTTTTTAAAAAAAAATCAACATCATTGACTTTTTCAATTTTGTAACATTTTTTTATATGTATTTCTTCAGGGCTGAATTAAAGTAATGGAGAGGTTTGTTCTGTTTTGCTTTTTACAAATATCACTTGTGCCTTTACTACTAGAGCTCCTACAGTTGTGTCAAGAAGCTGCTGTGTGAGTGGTCCATGGTGAGAGCACCAAGGTACTACCACAGGTAATTCTAAGGATCTGCAAAGAAACAACAAAAGGATAAGAAAGCAAGGTAAAACCCAAAGCCTGGTGAGAGCACTGTTGTTGTGAGTCTGAAAATAGAGACAATGAAGGCCTTGATAATGAAGAACAAAGATAAGTATAAAAGATTAAGTATATGGTGATATTTAAATGTGAAGTATTGTTAATTCCAGGGCAGTTTTGTCATGCACCTGTAATGTCTCTGCCTTCTAGCTTCCGCTTTTTTTTCATCTTATCCAGTATATGAAAAACATTCACCATGTTCTCCTCTGTTCAATACTTGCCAAATTATGAATATTTATGAATATTCACCCTCCTACATCACAAAGAAAACATGTAGGTACAAGTCCTAGTTTCCAGCAGATCACAAGGTAACAATTAAATGTGTAATTCTAAAATTTCATTATTTTTAAAGCAAACATGAATATTTAGTGGTCTTATAGATCACTTATGTGCACCTACTGCTGGCAAAACTGACAGATTTGGGAGCATTGCCAGTTATAAATTCTTTGGCATCATTTCTTCATACAGGATACTAAAGGAAGCAGATAAAGTGCTTTAAGAATTCCATCACCAACTCAACTGGGCATTCCAAAATCCCCAAGAGATTATAAGGAAACACCAAAGAAAAGAGTGAGTTCTCTATTATTAGTAAGCATTCTGACTTGGTAGTGTGCTAATCCCTTGTTTAAACACATTACATTAGTTTAAATTACTATAAAATGAGGGCAAATAGATAAGGGAGCGGGAGGAGTCATAGTTACAAAAGTTCTCCAAATCTGCTCTTTGGTAAAAGGCTGTCCATGCTGAGAGAGAAATGACTAACTGTATGAGAAGCAATTAGAAGAACTTGTTGATTTTCTTTCTACATTGGGTTGTGGAAGGATTCTTATTTAGATAAATAGAAAAAGCTACTCCTTCGAAAGTGATGTCAGTGTACACTGCAGCTGGCAGACACCTTCTGTGGTCAAGGAAGGACTCAGAGGGATGGAGGAACCAGTGTTCATGGGAGGAACAAGTGTTCATGGAGGAGTGGTATGTATCAAAAATGGCCTGTATCAGAAATAGTGTGGCCAGCAGGAGTAAGGAGGTGATCGTGCCCCTGTACTCAGCACTGGTGAGGCCGCACCTCGAATCCTGTGTTCAGTTTTGGGCCCCTCACTACAAGAAGGACATTGAGGTGCTGGAGCGTGTCCAGAGAAGGGCAACGAAGCTGGTGAAGGGTCTGGAGCACAAGTCTTATAAGGAGCAGCTGAGGGAACTGCGGTTGTTTAGCCTGGAGAAGAGGAGGCTGAGGGGAGACCTCATCGTGCTCTACAACTACCTGAAAAGAGGTTGTAGCGAGGTGGGGGTTGGTCTCTTCTCCCAAGTAACCAGCGATAGGAGGAGAGGAAATGGCCTCAAGTTGCGCCAAGGGAGGTTTAGATTGGACATTAGGAAAAACTTCTTCACTGAAAGAGTGGTCAGGCCTTGGAACAGGCTGCCCAGGGAAGTGGTGGAGTCACCATCCCTGGAGGTATTTAAAAGACGTGTAGATGAGGCGCTTAGGGACATGGTTTAGTGGGCACAGTGGTGTTGAGTTGATGGTTGGACTCAATGATCTTAGAGGTCTTTTCCAACCTTAATGATTCTATGATTCTTTGATTCTATGAGTGCCCTTTAGATAATGTTGTATTTCACCTGGATTATATTAATGAAAAGTGAAGTACAGAAAGGTATTTTAATGACTACCAGAGGCTTTAAAATGTTATCAAAGAAGAAAATATACCAAAATTAGCATGTTACAAACTTATTCCCACTTGAAAAGTTAAAAATGTCCTACCACAGTATAGGTTTTAATCTATTTTCTTGTCTCCTTCTGCTTCCTCCCCAGTTCCTGTACACACTTTATCTGTCAGTTCCATTCCATTTTCTTCCCCATCTCCTACTCTTTTTTGGGAGAGGAGAGCAGAGACACATTCCTCCCCTAACATAATTACTGTCCTTTAAAATCTTACTTGACTGACAGCTCATGGTGGCACAGCAGTGAAGAAAGCAGATTAAAGTTAATGATTTAATGACAGTCAAAGGCCCCGGGGAAAGGTGACAGCTTCAGTTCACCCTCTAGGCAGTCCTAAGAGCTCTCATTCTCACCTAAAATCTACCTAGCTCTTACCAGGGTTAAAAGCTGTCCCTCCACCAAAGCACTATGATAGCAGATACTGAGGTCACCTTACTGAAAGAGTCTGACAGCCCAGTAAGGCTAGACAACACATCAATCCAATGCTCAGATAGCTTTACCATTCAGGGAGTAGTGCTCATGGTATGTGATTATGGAATTAGGGAAGGTTTTTAACTGTATTTAAGGAGTGATGCAGTTTAAATGCATTGGCATGTGTTAAGTGAGAAAGGGAAGCATCAGTTTGCTTATGTGAAGGCATATTTTTTAACTAAAAACTACACTAAGAGCTTAGGAATATTTAGAATTTGCTCTACTATTAAAAAAAAAATTATAAATGAAAGTAAGCAGAGTTCAGCCAAATTCTTTATTGAGTATTTGTTTCAAAACAGAAGTATAAAGGCACATTTATACTCTGAAACTCTGGTCTGTAGAATTAAGGCACTTTGAACACGTATTTTCTACTCCACGAGTAATTGTTTTCCAACTTTTGTTAATAAAGGTAAACAACTTTTAAGAGTATAAAACTAGAGTTATAAAATTGACATAATTTACAGACAACTCCACATTAGTACCAGACATTAGCAAAGCATATTTTGATATAAAAGCTTTCAGACATAGCCTCATTTTTGTAAAACCTTTTCCCATGTTGAGTTAACTGTTTGCATGCATTTTATTTGTCCCTTTTATAGTCCACTTTAATAATCAAAAGACACATTTAGGGAAAAGTAGGAAAATGCTTAAGAATCTCAGTATATGTATTTGTATATGATTCCTTTAATGGGAATGATTTCTCTTATAAATAAAGAAGTCAACATGATCTCAAATACATTTCAAGAAGCTCATAATGTTTGCTTTTTTTCTTTTTAAGAGCTTCCATTAGCCACATTACTAGAAGGCATTTGGATATGCAATGTAGAACAAAAAAAAGGATACATTTAATATAAGGCATATTTGTTTGTTTAGAAAAGGTAACATTACTGGTGTCATTATGGCATTAAACATATGATGAATTTTGACTTATAAAAAGCATACAATACTACTGAACCAAAAGTGCTATGTTAACATCTCATATTCCTTAGATTACTCTAAAAGTCACCTGAAGTGATTTTTTTTCTAGAAATGATCTAATTTCATTTATATTTCTTATTTAGTGGAAATAATAACAATAAAAAAATACATTCTGTATTGTTCCCTGGTCTTTTTGAATCCAGTCCTGCAAACACTTACTAGCCAGCATGAGAAGGAATCCTGGTTCTACAGAAGTTGATGACCTTCAGCAGTTCCAGGATCCCACCCTGCATAGTGCTTACTATCAAGAGCAGTTAAAGCACCCCTGATGGACTACTCCTCCTAGTGAGCACTGTGCTAGCAGTGAGTATCTGCAGCTTCACATCTTTTTGTGGATTCATGGTTCAGTTTACATTATGTTATCAAAACAACGTCGTTTTCTAATGTTCTCGTTTTTTTGAAAACAGTTTCTCTTCCTCTAAAAGACCATACTGTTAATTTGTAATTCTGTGCATTCTATCTTGGAAAGCTTTTAGGAATAAGCTAGTCTTGTCCTCCTTCTTGCTGTTCCCCCTGGCAAAAGAAAAAAATGGAAAAAGAACCATAATTATTACCTATAATTATATATAATACAGTTACACTATATACTGTATTTACTTGCGAAATAGACACGTGAAGAGGAAAGATGAAGCCTGATGATGAATCTTTCACTCTTGTGCTGGCAGCTAGGAAATTACAATGATCTCTCAGCTTCTCAATTGATCAAAATAATGTAGAATCAGAGAGTTACATATCCTGTGGTGGGGAATCCTGCAGTGCCATTTTCACAGTGTTAGACTCCAGAGCCGGATCTCACTTTGATGGCTTTATTCTAACCTGAAACGCTGTTTGACCAAAGCACATAATCTAAGCTGTTTTCAGACAGAAATATAGATATGAAAAAAAATCTAGAAACCCAGTAATTAACAATACCAAGCTGTGTTAAAATTTCTTTTTTTAAAAGCATAAATGCAACTCTTTCTTTTCAAACTCGGTTTTCTTAATGGTATTTTTTTCCCTCCTGACCTTTAACATAACTGAGAGTAATATTTAATGTGTGTTAAAGTGTTTAAATATATGTTTTGCTTTTACCTTGTGTCCTTCTGGTTGGTTGTACTTTCCGTATAGGTGCTTCTAGAAAACAGAAATGTTGCAGTCAGAAGTTATTTGTAAGAGCCTTTGAACTAAAACTCATTAGAAATGTTGGAAACTCATTGCTGACTTGTGAAGTTTGTTCTTTAAGGTTTTCAGTAAATTAAGAATTTTGTCCCATTAGCATGTTTACTTGGTCACCTGAAACATGAATGCTTATAATACAGTTCACACATTTCTGTCATGTGCAGTCATCCATCAAATCTTACCAACATTTCAAAAGTATTTTTACATTTTAACAGTATGAATTAATCCATTATTCACACTGATCTCCTACAGATGGTTACATGGTGTAGGTTACATGATGTGCCAGGACATTTTGCCCATGCTTTTCATTCAGCAAACACCACCTGACACTGTTAGCGATGTACAAGCTCAGGTTAATGTACAGCCCAGAACTCAGTCTCAGCTCTTGGCAGAGGATGTCCAGGTCTGCTGTACAGACATGACTTCAGGAATTATTTATAAGTGATATGCTGAAACTCAACCATCACATGATGTCAGCCACATTTCCAGCTATGTTTGGGGCTTGATGTGTAACTGCATTGTGAGTCCACAGTATGATTCCACATTTAGAGTTCAGCTAATTTTCTCAGAGACTTCTGTTTTAAATGGTAGAGTAGAGCAAGGGCTATTGAACAGATACCACCCTCATTAGCAGAGACATCTGTTTTCCAAAATACTGACTCAGAGAAACTATGGACAATTTTTCCTCTTTCTCATCAAACTTTGAGACATTTTTAAAATCAGATATCTCCTCATTGGGAGGAAAAACACTTCACAAGCATAAAAGATAATTCTTCTATTACTTTCACAGAAATATTACTGTGGTATTTTTCCTTCTTTACAACTATGAAGTACTTGTATCTTCACTTAACCAGCTGCAGTCAGTTGTCTTTTCATCCTGAGGTACAGGGTATATAAGTGCATAGCTCTGAGATACAGGCTTCACCTCATTACTGTTGAGGCTAAACACTGGATATCTGCACTGTGATAGAAAATTTCAAGCTCTGCACTGCCCTGACAAAGGCAGAACATGGTCCATCCAAAGTAAGCTTTCCATACTTATAAACTGTCCATACAATTATGCTTTCAGGTAAACCATGGTCAAAGATCACACATGTCTGTCATTTTCAGGCAATAGTTGACTTCCCTGCATGCCTTGTACTACTCAACACTGAAGTTATACGAACGCATGGTATTCAAAATTTAAAAAGTAGAAACATATTTATTTAACTTCATTCTCCACAAGCCATAATATTTTTTCCTATGAATTTAGTTCAAAGGCTGACAGAATAACTTATTCTGCATTATTAGAATTAGAACTGGAAAAGGACATACATACAAATACAAAAGAAACCCTAAACAAGCTGCTTCTTAACTTTGAATAAAGATAATTAAAAAATGATTGTTAAACTTGAAGAACAAATTCCTGGTATAAAGCCAGGCTGAATTGTATTTGGCTCCTTTAAGAGATTCATTTTGGACCTCGACACCATTCAGCTTTTTCAAACCCAAAAGCTTCCCTCATTTAACAACAGGATAAGGGTAGAGAAATTCCAAGACCCTGTGAGATATTTACTCAATCCCAGAGGTTATATTCCCTCCACCCTATCCCCCATTCACCAGATAGAGAACCCCTCACATCAACAGATAACATTAACGCTGACAAGAAATAACTCAAGTTAAAAACAACTCACGTGGTCTTCTTCTGGATGTGCTGCTTAGAGAAAAGGCAATTCTTATGGTGCATGTTCCTTCAAATGTTTTACCTAAGCTTTGTGGTTAGACATTTCCTCTTGTCTACTATGCTTGCCAAATCTTTTAGTTACTTTTAGCCACAAGATAAGCCTCAACATTTTTCTCTGCAACGTCACTGAAAGAATTGTTTTCCAAAACAATTATAAAACTCTTCTTGCTAAAATACTGACTTCAGACCTAAGAAATTTTTGTGAATAGATACTATAAAACCCCACCTGGAATGATCACTTCAGACAAAGCAGGTCCTAGTGATACTGGATTTTTAGACAAACTAACCTTCCAGATGGACTTTCTTGATTTCTCTCTCGATAATCTGTGGCTCTCCCTCAATTACTTTAGTAACCTTGGTGTACTCAGTTCCAGCTACGATAAGCATCAAAAACAAATGAGTTAAATCTGGCATAGCATTTTTCCATATGCAAGGAGCCTTCAGTGGAAACATTGTCATTTTGGGGGTGTAGGTGTATGCAGGCCACCATGTTATTCATGCCGTAAGGTCCTGCTGTTTTCCTTGGCCCTGCCACAGGTGATTCCTTCTCTAGGGCTTAGAGTCATTCATTGCAATCTTGGCTTGAAGTTTTGTTTCAGCAAAGACTGCCAATTGTAATAAGCAGTACTGGATATTGTATGAGTAGAATTACAGCCCATATGAAATCATTCTTTTACTTTAGAGAGTGGCAAATCATTCATTTGTGACTGGGCTCGAATTTAAATGCTTAGGAATTTCTCAGTGAAACAGAAATAATTTGATGTAGACAAGAGGGCTATAAAGCATTATCACCATTATCACCAACAGCCATAAAACAGCATGTGTATCTGCTTTTATTGGCTAAAAGTATGGTAACATATTATCATGGCAGCCAAGGATAGCTGACTGGATAAATCATGGAAAAGATAGA
The DNA here is from genome assembly GCF_000690835.1 of Fulmarus glacialis. Lineage (NCBI taxonomy): Eukaryota > Metazoa > Chordata > Aves > Procellariiformes > Procellariidae > Fulmarus > Fulmarus glacialis. Next base: position 74,719 of record NW_009224984.1, read on the forward strand.
GAAAAATCAAATTAAAACAAGAGACAAATCTGCCTATTTGGTCCATTCTGTAAAGCAGGATGCTTATGCAAACTAACATAATAGCAAGGAAAAATAGCAAGAATTCAAGAGACAATATTGTCTTTTCCAAATTTACTACAGAGAAACTATTTCTCTCTTTTCCATACTTCTATAGGATCATTGTAAGATGTATCTCTACAGATCATGTCTATTTAATTGTATACCTCTGTAACTGAAGATGACTACAATTATGATTGTAATTGTTAGATTCTGGCATCAGACCTGTTACCAGAATTTTGAACAGTTCTACAGATAAAGTTTGATCTACTCTTTATTGCCTGGTTGACACCAATAGAACTTAGTCCAGTATATGGAGGGATTTTCTTGCTATAATTTCTTTCATTTTCAATTTTCCTTTTAAATATTCAACACTGAAATAGGCATCTCCAGAAAGCAACTCTTTTCACATAGCTGGGACACTTAAGAGAGGGTAAGATGAAAAACCCTCTGGAAGTTCCTATTTCTCTCCAATTATTATAGGCAAATCCTGGCTTAGATCTGTAAAACTAAGGTTTAGATGTTTAAAACAGAAGAAAGACATACAGTCGACAGTATTTATAGCCATATCTTGGCTTTTCTCTAAGACTAGCTGTATTATCAACTAGCACAGTTTTGTTTGGTGGAAAGCTGTTCAGCCATTCAGCCAACACTAAATTTTTTACTTAACAGAAGTTTAAGTCACATCCACAGAATAGTGCTTTTGAAGGACTACAAGATTTAGTTCAGTGAACACACAGCTGGCTGTGAGCTACTCCACTGGCATTCAAGTTTGCAACTTACTAAAAAGTGAACATAAAATGAAGTGTATTCAGTTAATTTATGCCAAGAGAAACATCCATACATATTTTTGAGCTTCTGACTCAGGTTTACACTAACATTTACTAAAAACACAACACTTGAATTCTCTTTTTTTATTCCCCATTGCTATTATAGATAGTTTTTCTAATCTACATTAAGCAGAAAACATTCCAAATTCATAGATAAAGATTAATTTCATAGCACAAGTTCTTTTACCAGTTTTCTACAGCTGCTGGTTATGTATTGCCAAAACTGTTAGAATTAAGAGAGCAAGAAGGAAAGAAAACCATTCTTTGGAATGCTATATTTGAAGAGAATTAAAGTTAATGCCTTGATATCCATCACCTATAAGCATTGAAAGAAGGATGCTAAACATGCCTTTAATTATTAACTTGAGGGCAATGAATATTCATTTCTGAAGAATGATAAGTAAGATGAATTTGGCCTATCACAATACTTCCCACTTCATAAGTGTTTTTCACAGATTTAAATTTACTGAAAAAAAGAGTTCACAGCTAGTGGAATAAATCTTCATTGCTCCCCTGAGTTTTAATTAGATAACTTTTTAAAGACTGAAGAAAACCAAATTTTTTTTTTTCATGATCAATATCATAAAAAAATTGATTAATCAAACTTCGGTACTTATTTCCATTTCACAGACATCTGGCATTCTATTTTTTCTCCCATTAAAATTACACTTCCGCTAGGTCAGTCTTTAAAATGTTGAGATCAACATATCTGAGAGGGGTTTCAGTTATCATAACCTGTTGCAAAATGGTTAGTTATAATACACTGAATTACCTCCCTGCAGAAGTCTTTTGATTTCTTCATCTTCAAGTAAATGACCATCACCTTCAATAAATTTGGTCACCTTGGTAACCTCTGATAGGATACAGGTTATGGCAAAAAATTGATTTACAGAAAATATTTGACAATCCTGTAACAGCATATCACTGAATTAATCCTGTCATAACATTTTGCTGAATTACAAAATTAATCTGTTATGATATTAAATTCCATGTAAACACTGAAAATACCACATTTTATGACAAACATAACATACTATATACTAGATCCAGGCAGCCTCAACTCTGGAGCTGACTGAAATGTGAAGATCAGAGACTCAAAACAGAATGTTAGATTTGGATATTTCTCGGGTTCTGAGGTTTAATCTCTGGGTATGATTCTGCAGTATGAGCACCTTTGCTGAAAACATGGAGTATCCATTCAGTAACTACTTAATAATTTTTTTTATTTTTTTTTTTTTTAAAGGAAGGAAAGAAAACAAGGACACTAACCTTCTTCAAGCAATTTCTTTAACTTTTCCTCATTGTCTGAACCACCTGCAGTAATTCTGGTATATTTTATTTCAGGACCTGGAAAAAAGATGTGTGACTTTAATCAGATATAACAGGATTGCCTTTTAAGTTATTTTTTCCTATTTAACACTTTGGATGGTTCCATGGTTAACATGCTTTAATCTGCTTTTATGATCATTTTGTCTTTCACTGTGTCCCAAACTAAACTGAAAGAGGGCTACAAATAGTACTTAGAGCTATTCAGGAAAGTACTTAGACAAATTTAACATACTTAGGGTACATATCTGCTCAAATTCTTAAAGTAAGACACAGTTTTAAACACTTTGTTGTATTAAGTCATAGATCAGATATTTCCTAAGTGCAAAAAGAGTCTGAATCCACTGTTGTAAATAGACATTGTTGCTTTTATTACTGCTATAAATCATTTGAGATCTTAATATTTGAGATTCTTTATCAGTTTCTACTATAGAAGGAAGAGAAAGAAATATCAGGTCTGAAACACTGGCATTTTACATTATATTGACCATTTTATGTGGGATATTAGTGAAACTTGAATTTGAGAAATGAAAAAATGGTATTTTATTTTCTTTCTCAGAAATTTTGTGTTGAAAAGTAGGCCTGGGTTTATTCAGAAACTACCAATGTTTTTCATTCAGTTATTTTCATTGTAGTAAAGAGTTGTATGAGAATAACTTAGGTCTGGTTCTTTATTTCTCTCTTGCTTGAATGACTTCTTAAATTGAATTTTAAGATTTTCTAAATAAACTGAATATTAAGACTTTCTGTTAAGTCAATATGTTCCTATAATACTGTCTTTCCCTTACAACCGCTCTGGCAGACAGAATTTTAATGGCCGCATTCAAACTGATATTTAAAGACAGGGATCAAAATGTGTTAGCAGAGAATTTGTGACTGCTTAAATACACCTAACTCCACTTTTCAATTTCTGTGAAGTTTCTAGGATTCTTAAAAAAATATCTCTGTACTAGGTCAAATATAATTGAAATTGGCCAGAGTTTGAAAGTTACTGTGGGAGAAGAACAAGGGACACAGATGCACGTTAATTTTGTCTTATATTATCTGAATACAAACGTCTAACTTGTGGATGTCAGATCAGTTGAAGCCCCTCCTTACAGAGAAACAGAGAAGTTCTTTTTCTGAAATGATTGTCAAGGGAGCCTGAGATGACATGCAAAACTAGGTGTCTACACACTGAATGTCTACCTGGAGACATACAACCAAAAATTTCACAAAAAAAAAAAAAAAAAAAAAAAAAAAGTCATCTTTCTAAAGCAAGCCAGACTAAAAAAATGCAATAAAAGCAGTCTCATCCTGAAATGGTAGCAAGAAGCTTGCAAAAGCAGACACTTTGCAAATGCATAAAAAAGAAAAAAAAAGACAAGTTTTCATTGTTTTGCATGCTGTTAAAATATTGTTGCCATTTCTGTATATGTGTGTGTAGTGCACACAGCTAGAATTTGAGCCATACATAGGCAATAGGAAGTATTAGGGAAAATTCATCTCTCCAGGAAATGCAGTTTAGGCACTAGGACAGAACTTAAGATGTGTTACTTTTGTATGTAATGGTGAATTTCACTAAGTATGAATAGCTCAGCATAATTTACCTTGAATAATTCTTTCTTCTGTTACTTTTTTCTCTGTCACTTCCACTGGTCGCCCATCAATGATTTTGGTGTATGTTTTAATAATTGGTTCTACAAGGATTTTTAAATTGAAGACATTAATCAAGTGGTGAACAGTGTTACAAGTGCTGTTTTTGAGATGCTGAAACTTACTGAAGCACACAAGGAAATACCGTAGCATATTTTACGAAAAATAAAAATGTTCAGAGGAGACCAGGAACTAAGTTTCCTCCAAATTTAGGAGGGCCACATTCTGTTTTTCCTTTAAAAGCACCCTAGATGTGAACTTTTCAATGCCCCTAGCAAAGCAGAATGCGAAGTTAACCTCTCTGTCTGATAAAATTGCTTTTCTATCGCAGAATCACGTACTGCATTTTTGTTTGCAGGACAACAACCAGCAAATAATTCTTAACTGAAACAAATGTTATGTCAGCATGCAGAGCATTTCTAACACTGTCTTGACTGTAGCTATGGAACACAGCTAGGCAAAAAGACCAATTTTTTGAAATGCATGAGAAGTGAGAATGAAATGATAATAGTATTACAACACTTCCAGAAGGTCGTGTTAAAAACAGAACAGTTGTCTAACATATCACATGAATCACCTACATAAAGTAGAAACTGACTGGGAATAGCGAATGTTTCAAATTTTAACTAATACAAATTGAGTTGCTGAAAGCATACCAACCTCCATGAATCACTTTAGTTATTGTCTCCCCTTCCCTGACTATTTTGAACTCAGGTTCCCCTTCAATTAATTTAGTGAGCTGTGTGATAGATGGGTCTGTGACATAGGAAAAAAACAACACGTTACAAATAATCATAAAAATATTTATGGTATTCCACGGGGCTGAGATGAAGCTAGCATTATCCCCCCTACCCTAAATAAACCAGATGACTGGAGGGGTTTTTAAATCTGAGAAGCGATTTGCAGCAATGCTGTACAATCTTGCACTTGCTCCCATGCTATCTTAAATTTAGATCCTATTGCACACTTACTATTTACAATTTTTTTTTTTTTTTACTTTTGTGTATCTGATATATTTAACATCTGTTGACAAGTCTCAGACAAAAACCAGATCCTCAGCAGCTGAAAGGAAGTCTTCCTCTCTGTATATTGGTAAGAAGCCTACTCTGCAGCATTGCTTGAATCTTAGAGCTATTGCTTTGCTAGTGATCAGCATGCAAACTATTGTGTGAAAACTTAGAAAAGAACTAGAGAGAAATGTTTGTCATGTTATTTCCTACTAACTGTATAGATATCCAAGAGGAGACTAGGTCCTTTAATCAGAATCCCGTTATGTAGTTTTGGGGTTTTCTATCTGTTGTTTTGGTGGGTTTTTTATTTATTGTTTTGTTTTGTTTTTTTATTTGGCTTTTTTTTCTGTTAAGCTACAAAGACTTGGTCAGTGGTCACCCAGCTTAGAGAAAAAAAATCAATAAACTTCAGAGGTCAACAGGAACAGCTATAAGGATATTTGTCAGCATTAATGGCTATCATTCTTTTAGTTGCATGAGAGAGGTCATCTTGATTTCAATGGCCAAAACAAACCTCTTAATCTTGTGCAATCCCTATAGACCACACTGATCCAAATGTATCTCTGTCTGACAGGCTGAAGCAGCAGATACTAAATAAATTAGGAACATACCATTGATGCAGTCAATTATCAGGAATAACATGGTTCTTCCGTAACAAGTGTTACGGCAACATCTTCTACTTAGGAATTTGCTGTAACACACACTTCCCTTATTCCCTATTCAGAGTTAGAAATTTAACACAGTCTACCTCTCTCATTTCCTTAAAAGTCCCTTAGAAATCTTTCTTTATATGAATTCATGTAGAAGTCGATACTGCATAGATTTTTTTTTTTAAAATTACTGATCAGGATTTAACGATAGCTTTTTAATATGTATGCCTGGTGTTAATTGTTGAAAACAGTATACAATTCAGGTTAACTAGCGTCCTTCAATAGTAACAAATCCAAGCATACATTTTTGTTTGCTTTTGCAGCAGAAGATGATTGTATATGTTAGACTTTAGAGCTAAATAATTAATTTATTTGCTGCAGATGAGATGATATGATAGGCTCATAATTATGCCCAGTTATTACAGAACTCTATTTATCTACTCTGAGTTTTAAATAGCTGAAGAACACATTGCTTTTTCTTTTATTTTCTAACAAGTATGGCTGAAAAACATTCATAAATATTTTAAAGAAGCAACCTTACAAGATTCATTCCCTTGTTTCTCTTTTAAATTTAGAGGCATTTTTGCATGTTGAGAATCCATTAAATACTAATATACATTGATGCAAGTGATGAATATTAATGAAAACATGCCAAAGTTATATTTATGAATGTTTGTAAATCTTTTTTTTTTTTTTTAGATTTCTAAATTACTGTACCTTTTTATGTGATTGATACAGCAGATGTACGCAAAACAAAAGGTAAAGCCATAGTTTGCTATACTGCCTAGTGTAGGATCAACCCTTTGAACATTTAATCCATTAAGACTTGGGTTTCAATCAGATTTAACTCTTTAGATCCCTTTAGCTTGCCTATGTATGGACAATGGAAGCACAGCTCAAGTAGAAAACATGAGACAGGAAAGGGCAGACATCACCCTCTAAACTTGGGGGTGGTGGTGGTTTTTCTCTTTTTACTGAAATCTCCTTTCCATCATGTTCTGCTAGAACTTCCTGACATATTTTGCAAAAGTTAACATGCAACTTTGCCACCTTTTTTCTACAAACAATTGTGGGCTTATGTGGTTTTGATGGGAGCTGCTGCTCACTACTGTTACTACTAGCAAGCTCAGAAGGGCCAGAACTGGTTTTAATGGGTTTATTTCTGAATCATCAGCAGAAAGGTTGTATTGGCCAGAGGTCATCCTCTGGAGTGTGTCCCAAAGCAGAAACACTGTAATGGCAACGGAAAGGAGTAAATCTTCAATATTCACTAACTTATAAAGTTATTTTTTCTCTCTCTGGTGAATAACACTTAGTTGTACATTTGACTATAGAAGTGCTCAGACATTTCATTTTTTCTTTAAAAGAGGATTTTGTTTCATTTACCTTTCAAATTCTTCATGTAAATCACTTAAACTGTATGCCCTGTCTCTGGATTTAACATAGAAGAACAGGTGCTTTCAGAGAGTGATTCACCTTCATCATAGGAAGATTTCTAAAATATCTTGGATGAATTACTATATGGAATGATCTATCCATTTATATTGCTCTGTGGATCTGATTTAATGATGGAGACTAGGCAACAAAGATCAGCATATATGCTAGATGTCCATTCCTAAATGGGATGAAGCACAGACAAGCTGCTGAAAAAGCAAGCTCATGTCACTTCTGCTGGGAGGAAGTCCTCCCAGAAACAGTGATTAAACAGTCTGGGTAAAATTTTTGCAAGACATTTTTAACTGCCTTTCTCCTCAGTTGAGCTCAACCAGATTCCCTTTGAGCATTTTTGTTTCGATGGGAAACTGGAACTCATTAGCAGTGTACCTGGTTTAGTGAAACCAATGGGTGTTTCAGTTAATTTGTGAATCACAAGTGATTTTGACAGTCCCAGTCTCACTTTTTGTTCTCTTCAGTCCCACCACTAATCTTTAAGTCATGCTTTTGCCTTGAGAAATTGAAAAAGAAAATTTGGCTAACTGTCCTTTCCAGGCACCTGACAGATATTGGTATTTAGAACTGATTGAAAACTGTAGAAAAATGAACTGATTTTTTCTTCTTCAAAGTATAATAAACAAATCTACTTCATTTTTTAAAATAACTGTTTTAATTAAAAAAAAGGAAATGTTTTTATTGAAAGTATAGTAATATTTGGGGCACTTAAAAGAAATGGTTTGAAAAAAGATTATTTAAAAAATATTTTTAAAATCCCCATAGAAAAAGGAGAAAAATCCATTTGGGGAAACAACTGTGGGAAATCTTTTTATACAAAATATTTCAGCCAGTTCTAATTGCAATATTTGTATCTTTGCTTTTCCAGCAAAGTGCTGAACCTCCTGGAGCTGTTCGTACAAAATGCATCCTGTTAAGAAATATATACAATATATATTCTGTATATGTATATGAACATATACAGAAATATATATACTAAGGGCCTCATTTACCTTCCTTTCTGATGATGGGCTGGACGTTGCTTTCAATTATGTTAATTTCTGAAAGTATAGAAAATGGAATATAAAGCACATTCCATTCTTACAGTTTCTTTATGGTAATGATCAGTTAGATTTGGTCTGGTCATAAAGATGTGGGTAAAATGACAGATATTAATGGATGGAGAAGTAACTCAAAAGTATGTAGAGTATGGATCTCAGTTCTAGTTACTAAATGGTGGTGTATACAAGTCACCTGCAGACGGAGTCTGCTCACATGCTCTTTGCCTTTGTTTGTGCCATATGAAACCCACTGGTCATGAAACCCATGATAATGTAAGGTACATAATAATAATGGCTCATACAATTCCCTGCATAAAGATTTGCACAATTCCCTGACATATCTTAAATTTGAATCTTGCCCTTTTCTTTCCGTTAGGGAGCTGACCTGGTAAACGAGGAAACCCTCTGACATTCAGAACTATTCTTATACCATGGAGAGCACGACTGTGGTGCCCTTGGGAGATCAAGTTGTCCCTCTACACCTAAGACAGACTCAAGTATTCATTGAACATCTCTGATAAATCGTTATTTGACTTGTATCCATTCACTGGTAGAGAAGCCTTCACTGGTAGAGGTCCCAGCCTTCCCGTTCCCGTGTTCAACTAAATCAACAGTTACAGCTTTCTTGATGTCTGACATTGATCTCCCTCCCTTCAGTTTACAGGCATTGCTTCTCATGCTACTCCCACCATCTGTGGGAGATAGAATCATAGACTGTCTTGAGTTGGAAGGGATCATCAAGTCCAACTCCCTCCTCCTCACAGGATTACCTAAAACTAAGCCATATGACTAAGAGTGTCGTCTAAATGGTCCTTGAACTCTGTCAGGCTTGGTGCCGTGACCACTTCCCTGGGAAGCCTGTTCCAGTGACTGACCACCCACTCAGTGAAGAGCCTTTTCCTAATGTCCAATCTGAACTTCCCCGACACAGCTTCATTCCATTTCCTCATGTCCTATCGCTGGTCACGAGAGAGGAGATCAGCACCTCCCCCTCCACTGTTCCCCTTGAGGAAGTTGTAGACTGCGATGAGGTCACCCCTCAGCATTCTCCAAGCTGAACAAACCAAGTGACCTCGGCCACTCCTCATAAGTTTTAAGACCTTTCACCATCTTGGTCACAATCCTTTGGACACACTTTAATAGTTTGATGTCCTTCTTATATTGAGGCTCCCAAAACTGCACACTGTACTCGAGGTGGGGCCACACCAGTGCAGTGCAGAGTGGGACAATCGCCTCCCTCAACTGGCTAGCTATGCTGTGCTTGGTGCACCCCAGGACACAGTTGGCTGCCAGGGCACACTGTTGACTCATATTCAAATTGCCATCAAGATAGATTATTCCATTTTTTATTCCAAGAGTCTTTTAACTTCAGTGTGTCCATTCTCAGTTTTCAAAAGCCTGATGTCATGGTCTCCATTTCTACTGAGAAATGTGGGTAAAATCCCAGAGAAATTTAATCATTTGCCTAAAGTCATATTCCCTCACAAGCCAAAGCTTCAGCAGGCTCT
>NW_009224984.1:84254-111478 GCF_000690835.1 Fulmarus glacialis
TTCTAATAGTTTGCTTCAACACGTTCCACTTTACATGCAGAAACTAAATGCAAGCCCTGAGAAAGGCTGCAAGAGAGCAAAAAAGGTTCCTTTTTTACATTTACTCTCTAGAGACAAAATGGTCAGAACTGCCTCCCGTACAAGCTTTATATTTGCACATATGGGAACCAGGTGGAACAGGTACACTCTGTCCCTCTGGAAGCATTTATGAAAAAGAAAGCATCTCAGTGCAGAGTTTCATCAATGCTACATCTTGGAGAGTCAGTACAGTACAATGCTATGTCTTGGAGAGAGAGGCAGCACAACTCTGCTATGCACCAAGCACTGAACCTTGGCTAAAAACTGAAAAACAATCTTTGCCATATGTATCTTGCCTACCCCAAATAGTTTAAACAGCTTACTTCAGGGTTACTTTCCTGTCACACATCTGGGAAGGGAAAAAAATACATACAGTAACACAACAGCTAGAAACATTCTACTTTGAGTCTTTCTCTTCCTGTGCTTCATTGGCACATCTTACTTTCCCAGAAATTGCTTTCTTTTTGATTGAAAAAAAGATCTACCGTTCAAGATTGGAATTGGCAACATTTAAAAAGCAATCTCAAACCCATCTGGAAGTATTTAAATTGAACTTACTGTAAAATGTCAGTGGAATCTCCTTGAAGGTACTGTCACGAACAAACTATAAATACAACAGAAAAGTAATTTTAAAATTTAAAAGAAAGAGCACTTGCCTTCTAGTTTCCTAATGAGTGTGGGTAGGATTCACTGATCTAAAAGTTAGGCTATGCTATTTGCCTAGGTCCTCTCATTCATTGTTGAGGAAGAATGTAATCTCAAGAAGATAGCTGAGATAGATAAGGATGCCTATTTTTCTCCACAGGCTATTGAGGCTGGTGAGTTTAATGACATAGCAATTCAGCCACACAATATTTCTTTCAAAGAGGGAGTGCCTCAAGGATTTAGAAGTGATTTATTTTCCTGGAGTGATAAAGTGTACCTGAACCAAAGAGCAGATCTGGGCCAGTTCACATTGGAGTTCCAAATGCAAATATTCTGCAATTATTTGGTGGTGAAAAAACAAATTCTAACTATTGAGTGCAGTGTATCATTCATGATTATATTTGGGTAACTGGGAGCTATGGAATGTGATGTCTGCTGAAGAAACAGAGGGACCAGAGAATCGCTTATGAATTATAACATACATGGTTTTACAGATCCTGCCAAAAAAAATGAAGGGATCATTATTTAAAGAGTACCTTAATTTGAATGTACTTAATCAACTTCTTCAGGATTGTGAGCAACTGATCATTTCCAACAGGCAGATCTGACAAAAGAAATAGGCATGTAAGAGGAAACATACATCTGTGTTCATTTTACTTTCATTTACAGTGATCAGGAGATGTAATCACTCTGAAACACTCACACCAAGTGTGTACTTGTACTTATACATTCTTCCATATTAGTGGAAAAGATAGCCTACGGCATTTTGTCTTCCATATACTTGACTTTCACAGAATTTCAAAGTGTTGCCATGTTTTCAAGCAAGGTTCTTCCACAAAATGAGTAGTGAGGTAAATTTTCTGTTTCTTATTCCACATAGGAATTGTGTCTTTAAAGGAATTAACTTTTTTAAGTTCTTGCACCTACATAACATGTAAACAGATTCAGAAGAGTGTGTATAAATTCCATGAACTAATACTCACCTGCTGGATATAGGAGTTTATCAATAACATGAATGACACCATTGGTTGCCATGAGATCAGATTCTCTTGATTTCAGTTCATTAACCAGAAGAGTATCGTTCACCTGGTAAAGGATGAAAAGAGAAAGCAAGTTATCAGAGACATTAAAAAACAACCCCAAACCCTAATATAACATTCAGAGAAATGCGTCCCATTCTGTAATGTGGATAGACATGGAATGTCAAATTCCTGTTACAAGGCTGTGTCAGGGAGACTTCTTTTTCAACACTTAACTGTTTTCAAGTAGAGTTTCCCTCCTTGGATGGTTTTAAGAATGTTTGTCACACCAGGCTCAAAGCCACTTCCAATGAAAATCCCTTGTGTCAAGTGGTAAAGAAGAATATTCCTGAGAGCATTTTTGTCTCCTATTTAAAAAGAAAAGTAGGAGTAAAAATTAAATGGTAATGGATAGTTCTTCCTGGAAATTCTAAGCCAGAAAAAAGCATAGTATGAATGAAACTACCATGAACATATAAAATTTGAATCTGTTAAAATGATGGTAAAGGGGAAAAACCAACCATACGACAAAAAAGGCACTCAGAACATAATAATAAAGATGCTATGAGAACTCGTATACAAAGGAACAGAAAAGCGGCCAGAATTTTCCTATTTTTCTGTATTATGTTCTCTTATTTGCTTGTACCTCTAATCAGAATTTTTTTCCCTTTTCTTAAGTATGCTCCACAAATCATTCGCAAACACAATAATTTCAGGACCACTAAGCAGTCAGCAATATCAAATTTCACCAAGCTGCTAGATAAACTCCAGCCTTAACACTGTTGCAATTAAAGGGAACCACAGCTAACAATTAATATAATTATTCTCTTGTGGCAAAACCTTTCTGACGTGACTGGGGATAACTCACAACTTTTTATATACACACATCTTTTCCCATCTGGGGCAGGAGAAAGTTGCTATTTCCTTCAGGCAGAAAAGAAGGAGTCATTTGGAGTGCTGGTTTTGTCTATTCTTACAGAGAAGAGATGCAGCTTGGAGAAATTGGGAAAGGGGAAAAAAAACCCGTTCTAGGGATGATTTCTATATTTCAAAGTTTGACATTCCTATTTGGGAAGAAAAGAAAAAAAAAACCCAACATTTTCAAGACTGTCTTAAAAAGGAAATGGATTCTGGAGCACAAATTAGTGTCCTCACAGGGTTCTCTGGTGCTCTGGGTCTATGGAAGTTCAGAATCATAGGATGGGCTGTAGGAATACCCACAACCTCCCCAGGAGACAGAGTACCAAGCAGAGCAGTTTTAAAATACTTCTGCTTGCCATTACATGGAATATTGACCATTCTAGTACAAGTTTCATACTAGCATTACACTCTGATATTGATTGTTATTAGGAGTTTCAGCCTTGATGAAACAGCAATGGAAATACTGTCTGGTTATAATTTTTTCCTCGCGTCTCTTTGAGCGAACATTTTCATTTTTCTGCTTTTTGCTTTGATCACCGATACTACTGCAATTCACTTTACTTAATTAAATGTTCTTTTTCTTCCTACTAAAATTAGTACTGAGATTTTGTGACTGGACCATTCACAGATAGCATCAAGTTACATGCAAAGCCTAAACATGGCCATTCATAAGCTGTTTTCACAAACTATCAGATTACCCTTGTTCTGTGCCACAATGGTTACTGGTTAAAATAATCTTTGTTTTGTGTCTTCCTTACAGATAAAGAAAATACTTCTTTATATTCCTTAAAAAGATTATATATTTTAAGGTTTAATTTTTATGGAGAAAACAACATAATGTTTTTAAATAAAGCCAAGACAGAATTCCAGAAAGTAATTTGACACAAAAAAATGGACATTCTGCTGCAAAAAAAGTAATGAGGGTAAACTAAAATTTCATCTGCCAAAGAAAGTAAGTAGAAACTGAGTCACGATAGGAAAAGATAGTACATAAAGCCCCTTGAAAAACAGAATGGCAAATATAATTTTATTCTTAATTATAAAAATAATCCGAAATGGCATCGGCCTTGGGTACAACGTCAAGTTGTGAATTGAAGACAAAAATAATAGACCTGATAAACTCAATCTTAGTTAATAAAATAACTATATAGTCCAATAAGAACAAAACAATGGCATTTATCCAGTTACTTCAGTTCACAGCCTTGAGACAAGCTTCATTTCATTTTAGAGCTATCTAATGTTAGTCTTTTAGGTTATCTGTTAATTTACTGTTAGTCACTGGAGACACACCACACTAGAAGGTAATTTAGACCACTACCATAAATTTAAATGGCTGAAGAGATAATTCAAATTCACAGTGCCTCATTAGTGAGTTAAAGGCTGTATAAAGCTGGGGATGCTGCTTATCAATGCTCTGATCTGTGGGATTCAAGGCAACCACTCCTCCCGCACTTGTGCACAGGCCAGAGTCACATTACTCTCAAATAAACTAAAAATATTTATAGTGCTGTGGTTACAGTCTACCCCTCTAGAGGGAAATTCTGCAGGAGATTTGAAGTATTCACTGTGCATTTCTTCTCTTAAGGAAATAAAGCATGTCATTAAAGAAACTACTTTTAAATCTTGTGAAAAATCTATATAATTCCAGAGTTTACAAGTGTAAGATGAAAAGAAATTACAGAAATTGGCATTTAGCAATATATATTGAACATTTAACTTGTAGAGCACAGGTGATATCAGAGATCACTGGGTGGAGGCAGAGAAGAGAAAGGAAAGGCAGGAAAATCAATAATACATATCTTTTAATGCAATGGTCACAATTAGAAAAGAAATGTGATAGAAGAGACTTTTCAGTTTAAAAAATCTATAGCAAGGTTGAATGATGAAAAGTTGAAGCTAATTAAGTGAATGCAGATTTTAACTTGGAAGGTAATTACACCTTGGAATAATATATCAAGGATTGAAACTTAAATTTAAATTCAGGTTGGATGCTTTTTTCCAAAAAGATATTTTCTCTATCTCCCAAGAAGGAATTAATTTAGGGAAGTCCTATGACCTCCTCTATGCAAAAGGTAAACTGTTTTATTTTACATCTTTTGTGTAAGAAACGCACTAGGCACTTTTCCCATCAGTTTTACCTTTGCTTATATTTCTAGTTTTCTTATGTTACTTACTTATCAATATATCCTTATCGTCATCAGTCAAACCTTTAAAAGCATCGTTAGTTGGAACAAACAGAGTCCATTCTCCAGGCCGTGACAGAACATCATCTAAATCTGCAGCTTTCACCAGACTGAGGAAAACACTGTTTACAACAAACAGACAAAACACAAATACATTTTGTTGAAGTGTAGTAACTATACTTTGGCCCAGGCACTTAGTTCCCTCATTTTTTCTGATAGTGCATCAATCTTCAAACACTCTCACTATTTCCAGAAATAAAGACAGTGGAGGAGGAAAATGAGAAAAAAAAAATACAGTCTTAAGAGTAGCAGACTGAGGAAAAAGGATTTGAGAAAAAAAAATACATTGGCAGCCTGGATCAGAGCAGAATTCATCAAACAAAAACCCCACAGATCAAAGAAATGAAGGGAGGATGCAAAGGTAGTTGCTCTCTCTAGGAGTATTGAGATACTTGCAGGAAGAGATCAGAAATATGTACCGGAAGGATATACAATCATGCTGCACCTATATGGAATTGTACTGCTCCTTAATTAAACCTCCAGACTCTGCTGCATTTATAGCTCTGGATGCACCATCCAATCCATTTTGTCCTCTTACTCCTCTCATTCTGATGTCTTACTGTCTCCTATGTGCCGTAAACAACCATTCTAGCATAAAGTCTGGGAGCCCTTTTAGCATACAGCTGGAGGAGAACACTTTTTCTTTCTCAACCCCCCCCCCCCTTTTTTTTTTTTTTGAGGAGGTAATAACCCCTTCCCTGCCCTTCCTGCCCCGCAAACTCCAACAGTCCACAACTATTTCTCAGACCAGCTATGCTGTATATACAGCTACCCTCTCTAGGAAAATGTCAGTGCTGTCAAAACTGCTACTTACCTAAAACGTTTATCATTTCTCAGCATTTCATGCAATGTCTTTTCTGCTGGATTGATGATCTGTCTGAAGACGTGAATAAAACCATTCCTTCCTTCTTTACTTCCTCTGACCATGCATGAATTTTCAATACATACAGCCTAATTAAAAGAGAAACAAGTGTAGCTATTCACACAATGATACACATTTAAACGTATTTGATAAAATGAGATGCTTCCCAACAGGTTCCTACATTTAAAAATAATATTCATATGTGTTTCCTACAGTCAAATTGTGTGTTCTTACCAGGAAATCTGGTATTGCTTGAGAAAACAAAAGTAGCAAAATCTGGAGTAAGTTAATATGGTATAAATATTTCCCTTGAGAATGTTCTTAATTAGTTCTAAAAACCAGCTTTAAAAATTTGTAATTAATGTAGTGCCAAATCTGGAATCTTGTTTCATTCTCCCAAAGAGTCTTCCATGCAAACAAAGTTCCCATCAACAAGGGTCAGATTTTCATTTTTTCCTAGCTGAAAAGCTTAAAGATTTTTGCCAGATAGTCGTAATGGTAAATGTTGGAGATTTCATTCAGTTTTGTCTTTTATTCTTTATGACTCTTCAATTTCATAGTTGAGATACATATTGTTAGAAAGCCCCATTCACTTACTGTGCGATACACAAAGACTCTAAGCAGTTTTCCTCCAATTGTCTCCAGCTCTTGTCCATTGTACAGTTCATTGAGCCCAACTTTCACTTTTATAATGTGATTTTGCAGGATCGTTTTAAGAAGGCGTTGATCCATCCTTAAAGTGTCATCTACAAAGCCGTTTAATATATAGTGATTTATATAGTGAATTTTCATTCAAATAAGGTTAACTATGGATGCTATATTAAAAGACCATGGAAATACTGAATCTTTCTTTGAAATGCTTGAGTTAAGTCTTGGACATATCTGTGTACACAGAAAATTAATTGTTAAGTAGTTTCTGCAAATTGCCACTCCTTAAACTCAGAGATGAACTTTTGACATAGCCCTGATTAGTTACTGTAAATGATACGGCAGATGATTTATATGTGCTACTAACCTGAGAAAGCACCATTCAGAGGTGCCAGGAGAGTGTATTGGCCTTCTGGTCTTAGAGAAGATGCCAGTCCTAGCTGTGCCACCAGGTCTGTAAAAGTAGTCTGCTGGGCACCCCCAAGCTCAATTACTTGCTTGGCTGCAAATAAAGGAGTAAGAAAAGGTATTTTAGCACACAATTTATTCCTTTTCCTGATTTGGATTCTCCATGCTTATCCATAACAATATATCTGAGGGAATCTAGGAAAGATTGTAGAAAACATCTTCAATGTAAGAAGTTTTTCATACACATCACTGACCAGAATCAGGAATTAGCACTTCATCGATGAGGTGGATAACGCCGTTGCTTGTCACAATATCTTTGCGTTTCACCATCTTCACTCCATTCACAGTCAGACTTTCACCGTCACAACCAACTTCAACTGTGTTTCCTTCCAAGGTTTCATAGACGGCTCCACCTGTGATGGCTTCAGAGCACTGGAGAGTATTTAAAATATGGAACTTCACGAGAGCTGTGGAGAAATGAGCAGGAAGTTCATATACAGACGTTTGGACACATATATTCATATATATATATAAAAAATTCACACATAGGTGTGGGATAAATTATTACATCTACACTATTTTTAATAGTTTACTAGTTTATGTAGCATATTTTCTTATTTGCACTCATAGATTCTTTATTGAAAGTTATTTATATAAGAATTGATACTATAGACCTCTAAACATCTATGGTCAAAAATCTTTGGCATCCCTTATATTATGAAAACTATACTGGTTATGCTGTGATCTGCATGTTACAGAGTATATAACTTGGTGACTGCAGATGATATGCTCCAAATGGACCTCTGAGTACAAAACTCTATAGGCTATGCAAAGTCAGCCCCAGATTTGTATTTTGTTATGCCTTACTATATAAGTGAGATTCAGTGCACTATCCTCTGTGGGTACGAAAAGAATCAGCCAAAAATTCCTGAAAGCAAACTGAAAAAAATAATTAAAAAACCACAACAAAAATGCCATGTTATTTCAGGATTCCATTTCTAGTCACTGTCTCCCATTAAAATTAGCCCAGATCCCCCTTTTCACCATTCTCCACTGAGATATTGAACAGTGACTTAATTAGGCTATAATGAAATGATGGAGAACTTGTCCAGTGCAGTGGAGACCATAAATGAGAATAGAAATGTAGCCTTCCATTACATTACTGTTCACATAACAGACTGATTCAGTAATTACTTAGTTTTATTGTAGTTCTCAGAAGAATAAGTGTGCTGACTGTTATAATTTGTCAGAATATATAGTATGAATTCAGTTCTACTTGCAGGACAGAACTTGCCTTTTATAAGAACATGTCCTTTTTGTACAAAAAAACTGTTCATGAGAAAACTATGAGAGAATCCCACATTCAGACAGCCCTGCATTTCTAGAGGCAGGAATCTCCATCGGAACTATGCAGTTGAACTATTAGAAACATCAATGTGCCTATATTTTCACAGTTTCCGTTAAACTGTTTTGGAAACTAAGTTTTCAGTGAATTTGAATCCTTAGATAACTGGAAAAATCAGAGACACAAGAAATAACTCCTCCCATATATGTGAAAGTACAGGTGCTTAATTTCAGAGACACTAGGATAATGTAGTTTCTACCTCCTGATCTACTCACCTGTATTTCTCATTTGCAAAAAAAGGTTACATACCTTCAGAAGCCACCTTGTCACCCATGATCCTTTCTAAGACTCCCCTTGGAAGTCTCTCAAAAGCTTCATTAGTAGGAGCAAAGAGTGTGTAATGACCAGGCCTTCCAAGAATATCCAAGACATCTGATGTGATGGCAGCAGCCTACAAAATATATTTTTTTTTAATACCAGTTATTTAAAATATTACCAAAATAGTTTCACCTAGTGCCCACAGGTACTTTAACGTTAGACTGAGATCAGTGTTCTAGAAAGATGAAAAAATTAATTGACAAAAAGGAATGGAAAATTAATTTTGTGGGAAAAAATATGTCTTGATATACTGAGTTACATCCTTAATTTAGCACACAGTACTCAATAAATTCTGATAGAGGTGACAACAGGGCAGAAATTTTTATTATTATGGCCTGAATTTTTAAATGAAAAAGTGAACATACAGGTTTTGAGAAATTAGATCAAAGAAATAGTCTATCAAAGCTAATAATTTACCCCTGAAATAATAATAAAAATGTATTACAGGTGTGTGACTAATTTGATTAAATACAAGGAGGAGGTTTTGAATCACAATAGGAGGCTGAGGGGCGACCTCATTGCTCTCTATAGTTTCCTGAGGAGGGGAAGTGCAGAGGGAGGTGCTGAGCTCTTCTCCCTGGTATCCAGTGACAGGACGTGTGGGAATAGTTCAAAGCTGCATCAGGGGAGGTTCAGACTTGACATTGGGAAACATTTCTTTACAGAGAGGGTGGACAAACACTGGAACAGGCTTCCTAGAGAGGTGGTCGATGCCCCAAGCCTGTCAGTGTTTAAGAGGCATTTGGACAATGCCCTTAATACCATGCTTTAACTTTTGGTCAGCCCTGAACTGGTCAGGCAGTTGGACTAGATGATCATTGTAGATCCCTTCCAACTGAAATATAATATTCTATTCTATTCTATCTCAGGCTTTGAGGCCAGGAAAAATTATCTCCAGGTTTTTAATCCCTAAAATGTCACTCAGCTCTGGACATTAAAAAAGTAAAATTAAACACAATTGATGAAAAATTCTGAACTTTCTAGTAATGAAGAGGGGAAAGCAGTCTGAACTAAATGAAACCCAATTCAATATTTTTCAAAAAAATATAATTTCCCTTTTATTCCTTAAATAAATCTTCTTAACTTGCTTATAAATCTCTTCTGTACAACCTCACAATTTGGGTGTGAATAAGATAAAGTGCATATGAAACTGGCAAACTGGAAGATGGGAATAACCATCCTAAAAGAAATGTCATATTAGCATCTCAGGGCTGATTTTGTTTAATGGTTTCATTAGTAGATTTGCTTTTGGAGCCAAAGTCATTAAAGCAGTATGAAGTGCAGAGGCACGCACACAGGAATTAGCAGTATGTGCCATAGGCAGGGACTCCACCCTTTGAAAAGTCAAAAAGGCAGAGTGCAATGTGATGCAACTGAAAGGAAAACAAGCACGATGCTAGCATGTATCCTGGAAACCAGTAAGTTTTTTCAAGCAGAGTTAGGGAGGTATGCAAGTTAATATAAAAAGAATAAATGACCTTATCTAGGATTAGGTGAAAATGTCTCCTTAGAGTTCACAAAAGTTAAACTCAGATAGAGGAGATACAAGAAAGAATGCACAGGAAAATATGAAATAGAGAGGGCTTCTTTTTCAACTGGAGACTAGAAAGGGTTGGCTTTTATATTCAGTTTTTTAAAGGGATTAAATGATGTGGTTGCCTATAACTGTCATGGACTGGATTTAAGAGATTCAGAGGGCCTTTTCCACCTTTATGCCTATGCATTTAAAATATTTTTTGTATTTACTGAGGAGATGGAGGAGGGAAAAGGACAACAGATATTTGCAAAACCATGGCATTTTTTTTTAAACATGTGCAGCATGATATCCCATTACGCTAAGCAGACATATCTTCTAGAAGAAGGAGAAATTAGAAACTTGGACAGAGAAAAAACTCTGCTTCCTCTCTGCAAGAAAAATCCTTCCTACATGTATCTACTGGTGTTCTGAAACTTCCTATAAGTCAGGTTCTGGAATTTATTTGGGTTTTTTACCATTTTCTATTGTCCGGTTTGAAATTATTCTTATTTATCTAGCACCAGACACTGTAACTTATGCTCACATGTTTCATTACCTCAGTACCTGAGGAGAAGACACACTTTTTTATGTGCACACACATTCTGTTCTATTGATGTGGTCTTATTTGATCCACAAAAGAGCAGAGGCAGACTCCTTATGTAAAATATACTTTGCCTTTTTATATAGCTAGATTTGCAATATTAGCTGGAGTTCTTAATTTAATTTATTTCTGTCTCTTACTTAACTAACCCTTCTTACTTCCAGGTATCACACACAAATAGAAAAGAAAGAAGAAAAAAATAAAAGACCAGAGAAGTGTTTTTATTTTTGTCCACTTACTCTGAGAGATGAAAGATCATCCTCGACTTCAATGAAATCTTGAATGGTATTTCCAACAGCAGTCAGGACACGATCAATGACATGAACAACACCATTGGTAGCAATCTGGTTGCCATGGATGACCCTGGCACAGTTAACAGTAACAACCTATATTTGAAGAATCAAGCAGAGGAAGATTAAGCATGAATTTGATCATATACTTGGAATCTGATTCTTACAGGTTGGCATGTATGTACTGTACATTACCTATTCACTGTTGTTCTTTCAGTTTTTATTTTAAATTTTAAGTAAAACCTTGTAAGATTTGAAAGGCTGACTAAGCTTCTGGAAAGCTAGCAGCAGATTCATCCAGGCTACATTGATTTCATATTGATGTTTTATTTCTTATTGCAATTATTCAAATTTGTTTTCCATATCTGGTTAATATGGTGATTGTATTGGTTTTTACTGATGTAAACTGTAGTCCAACATAAACATTTTGATGCATTTAAGGCAACAAAAATGATTAACTTGGCTGGGAGATTTCTAGCATTTATAAAAATGATTTTTTTTCCAGCCAAGTAATGGATGTATGTCCCCTACAATCTTAAATGCTGCTACCGTGCTCTCCAATTCAAAGAAAAGATCTGATTTAATATTATTTTGTAAACACATGAAGATTAATAGTAGGTTTTGCTCTCAGATTTATTATGATCATATATTTTGGCCACAAAAGGCTTTGTCTTTTAGGAAGAAAGTTCATTCTCATTTGAACTTTGATTTCTAATCAGCAAACAGCACATGTTCGTTAATTCTTTCTTAGTGATTAGTCTACACAGCAGACAGAATTTCTTCAAGAGAAAATGTATTTATTTTTGTCAGTGGCAACTGACTTGCTAGATGTTAAACTTTCTATCACATATTTTCTTAGCTATAGAAGGAAATAAAGGAAAGAGTAATGGCTGTAACTGAATAATTATATTAGGAAAAAAAAAAAGAGCATAGACTTACCCCATTAGGATAATGGTTAATGAGCAATTTCTGGTCATTATACATAGACACCAGAGTCATGCCATTCTTAAGATCTTTTGTCAACATGCGCATGTTTACCATGTGGTGGTGGAGAGCGTTATACAGTTCAATATTTACATTGTCAACCAAATTCCTGTGAATTTCCTGAAGAAGAAAGGAATTTAATTAATTAATTAGAAGCTTCAAAACATTCTTCCAGTTGGAAGGATGTGCATATTGCTTTACCTTAACATATGTTTTCAAAGTATTCAACAATGGATATTTCCTGTTAGGAGACACGACTTTGATACCTTTAGTCTGATTTTCTCACAAATGGAAGACAAGAGGTCTCATCACAGACAAATCATTGGAAGAGCTTTGATTCAATATTTAACTAAAAACATTACTAAAAGGACACCTGAATCACTGACAAAGTACAATTATACTCTACATCATGCAATTGTTGGAATTCCTGCCAGATAGTTTCCCCCAAACTATGCTAATAACACTAACAATATTAATATTTGTCATGCAAGAGCTTAAATAAGAAACACAGTTGCTTAGTAATCCTGAAAATAAATTCAGACTCTCTAGCTTCAGCAACGCATGTTAAACATGCAAATTATTTTATTGTAACTTATGTAATGTCCTTTTATATCTAAAATATCAATATTGTTTTTAGTCTACCTTATCATAGACTAGCTGTTGCAGCTAAAACAACATTAGCTGAAAGAGAAACACACTTCAACACATGCACGCACACACACACATGCTTACGGAATTTAATTGCTCCCAGGCTTCATTGCTTGGTGCAAAAAAAGTGTATGATCCTCTTCCCTCAATCTCTTCTCTCAGCTTTGATATGTCAGAATACTGCTGCGTGGAGGTTGCTCCCACAATACCAAGTGTACCATATACATGATCAATAGGAGTAACTAAAATAAACATGAGATAAGAATACTGTAAACTCTTCAGTCATCCAGTTTCTCACAATCAAATCTACTTTGTTTCTTTTGGTTGGACAATAGTATTGCCTTTCTGAAACTGTTTAAATCAATATTAAAACAACATGCTTGGATTAAAATTCCATTGTCAACATACTCAAAAATCATCAACACATCTGCTTGTTTTTTTTTTTTTTTAATTTGCTTAATGAAAAATTAGATCTAACAAAACCTAATATTGTAATGCTTTCTTTAGAAGAGTTGTCTTGTTTTGTGCCAACCCAACCTGAAATGGAAGACTATCCATTGAGGACAATTCCATCTATAATCACAAAAATTTCAATGGAGTGGGTCTCATTTGGTCATGGTGGACCAGAATTCTTCTTGTGAGACCCCTTACTGTTCTTCCAGTGTGTGGTTTGTGCATATATTGATTTATCCAGAGAGTAAGAATGGCCATAGTCTTAGAGTTAAAACACTGCTACATGAGAACAGGATTAATCTCTCCTAATTCTAGGCATCTAGAAGTGAGGCATCTGCATGCGAGGTAGTTGTTCTTGGCTCTTTTTATAGTCATGGAGAGGAACAGGCAATTCTAGAGTGTGACTGACCTCGTCCTAATGTAAACATCTAAAGTGAGATTAATTCATCTAAACAAACAGAACTCTGCCTTAGATATGCCTAACTGTATTATTGAATGTAAAAGCATTAGTTCAGATGTAGGGATCTAAAGTTATGAAATATATTCCTTCTCAGATTACTCTTCCCTGCTGCAATTAATTTTATTTATGCAAAACAGAATAGCACAAATAGGAGAAATCAAGAATTCCTGTCTTCATTTTCACTCCTTCTTAGTTTATTTAAAGCCTATAACATTCTTCTAGTAAATAAGATTCAAGTCTTCTCAGGAAAAGGAATAAACAGAATTTAGATATGCCACACACCATGTCCTGGATTTCTGACCTCACTGGTATGCTTTTGGTTATTCTGGGGTGTGATGAGAATAGGAAAAAAAGTTCTTCTTTGGTAGCTTTGGGAACTGAAGATGCTATCGTTCCTTTCCAATCCAGCAGCTGGAAGGAGCTGGGAAATTCAACTTAAATTGCATGATTGAATTCAGTGCTGGTTGATTTTTAACTGTTGGCTGTATGCAAATGAAGCTGTATATTCTCAGGCAGTAATTCTTAAAAAGAGGCAATCATTTCTCAAGATGACCACCCTTGAAAGTCTCCTGTGTTGTAATGCTTCTCATATACTGACTCATCCATATGAAAGTAAGCTTGTACCTGCAGGACATCCCCTCGTACCATCCATCTTCATATAGCCAGGACAGCACTCATATAAGACAGTTCTGTGGGATATACACAAAAGCACAATTAAATAATACACAGGACAAATGTATATAATTTTAGCTGAATCTAAGTTTTAATTTTTTTATTATTAATTTTTCATTGTTAAGTACACACTCTCCAGATCTTCATCCCTTTTTTATCATTCAACTTTTTCTGTATAGACTACAAATTGGTTGTATTTTACTAAATACAAGGCTTTTGAGTTTACAGAATGACTGCCATCATTAAGTTTAAGTGCTAGGAAGGAACATGGGAGGGCATGTGGAACTCATGTAGAGTTATTGAAAGATAATGTGACTAGAACAGCAGCTGAAGAAAATTAGTTTAACTGGTCTATTTTGAAAAGATTAGATGGGATGGAAGAAAAGGAAAAATAAAGAAAGTGAGGCCATTGAGAGAAACTGGTGGCAGGAAGGTTGTAAAGGAAAAAGAAAAAAATTAATTGAACTGAACAGAAATTAAAATGACAAAACCACATGAGGTCACCTGCATACTGGACATAGGAACTAAAAAGGTATTTAGGAGAAGGTCCTGTGGATTATATGGTGATAGAAAGTGGGATGACAGAGCTCAGTTTTTCAAGGAAGACTTTGAAGAAGCTCAGGAATGAGGGAGAGAACTAATTAAGAACAGACAAAAGCAGGTTATAGAGAAGGAAGTCACTAAAGACTGGGTGGTTAGACACAAGGGAAAGTTCGCTGGTAAATGTAGTGAGGATGAAAACCAGACTACAAGAAATCAAAACCAGAGTTAAAACAGTATGTCATCACAGCATACATAGAATTAGCAATACCAGGGACCAGGAACTGTTATATAATGAAGTTAACAAAATATTCTCATTCTTGAATAAGTGTAAGCTATACAGAACAGCAAACCAGGGCTAACTGATAATTCTGTACTGTAACAGTCAATTTAGCATTGATGGTCTTATAACATATAATGTCTTCTTAATTAATATGACAGAAATAAAAGCTCTCCCATAGATCTGCTTGACAAATTCTCCTGTCTTACACGACAGTGCAAATTCACTAAAGTTATCACAGATTTTGACTCCTCAGAAGAGGGAATGCCAACAAATTATAAAATCTTACCAAAGTCTAAAACATAAACTTTAAACCATTAGACTTTAGATATTACTTTTCAAATTATGGTACACTGTGAATGACAAGCAAAAATTGCCATCACAGTTTTACATAATAGATTTATTTTTATAGGTGTAGCTGATGTTGGCAGTGCTAGAGTTCTGAACACTAATTCCCTGAAGTTTTTTGCTGAGTCTTTACCACTACATTCCAGCTTTTAATTTTTAGACTCTTTGGTGGCAGCTGAGTACACTTCTCTCATTTTTCAGAAACTAAAGCTGACAAAACATTAACCACAAACACATTAAAATGAATAGCTTATTCAAATGAAAAATTGGACTTAAGACCTTCAACACCCAAACTACCTGAAGAGATTAAAAAATGAAAATAGACTGGAAGAACTTTAGCATTACAAAGCATGATTTTAAAAGTGAAGATTATAATTCCGTAATTGAGAGCAATCTGATAGAGCTGGTGAAGATTAAAGAATTTTTTTAAAAAATACATAGTCTTTCATTTCTCTATGCATCTTTTCAACTGAGAAGCTGTATATTGAAAGTATTTGTATAGTTCTTTTCAATACATCTCTTTCTTTAAAGCAGTTCACTGAATGGCTATTTCTTGGGAATGCAAGAATAACATACAGTTTAGGCTACAGATTTTCTAACTAATAAAGAAATTAACCTTGTACTCTTCCTCTTTATTGCATCCCTGCCAGAAACTAATTAAAAAAAAAAAAAAACAAACAGATTAAAGAAAATTGTGTAGCAAAATAGGAGTCAGAATGTTCTCCCAACTGTGTGAATTGCTTTGTCATGAGAAAATATTTTTTCCTTCCATGGAATAGAAAATATTTCCCCCTCACCCCATGAGCAGCTATGAAAGATTGCAGTCTTAATTAGCTTTTGGAAAAAGGAAAGAGGAAGCTGAGTTATAAGCATAGATTAAGACATAGCAAGTTTAGTCTTCTTACCATATGACACAACAATGACACAATTAATGAAAGGCAGAAAATTGGCTGAAGAACATGGTTAAAAAAGAAAATGCTTCTTCAGCCAAGCATTACAAGATCAGTGCCTTTTTTACCATGTAACTTGTTATGTACAGCCCAGGCTTTTTTTCAGTCATCAAGGGTTACTGTAAGTTCCTACTTACAGTATTCATATTCCCTTACAGTTGACTGCAATTAGAAGGTTGATGTACCAGCTGTGCTCAAAATGTAGTGAGAAAGATGGAATGGGAGAAAAGGGGTCTGTATGGAGGATCCCATGATAAGGTTAGAACTAGATAAAACTCAGTGCAAGATGCAGTTCCTCAGCACCATTCATGTATAGACACAGTACACAGGGGAAGTACCATCTCACACCATAAGTTATCCTCATCTCTATCTCCCTACTAGTTCAATATAAGATGGTGCCCAGGAGAAGAAAGCAGCTACTCAGATAACAAGCAGTGCTGCATTCTTGAGTTTTTTGAGGTTTTGGTGTTTTTTTTTTTATTTTAGGGTGGGTTTTTTTGTTTGATTGTTGTTGGGTTTTTTTTAGCACAAAGTTGTTCTGACCTCATCCAAAGGAGTATATTCCAATGGAAAAAGGGGCAGAGCAACACTACCTTATGTCGTTGTTATTCTTAGCTAACACAGCCAGTTTTCAGTTTATTCAGATCAGCTCTCTGACTCATCTGTTTCTACTCCTTGCTGGCATGGAGATAAAATATTGCAGAGAAACAGTGGAAAGACTTCTGGTCCAATAGGCTTTGATTTTAGCAAATCTAAAAGCTGCATCCCAACTGGAAATTTACAGCAGTGAATAGGAAGTGTAAATAATGAAAGCATTCTTAAATTAACATTTTATAGATCATATATATAAGTTAGGGAGGACTTGTTAACATGGAGTTATTAACATGAGAAGAGCCATTGTCCTTTGGATTAGCATTCTTATTACAGTAACCTCTTTAGTCATGTCTGCATTTCTGTTTTGAGTACACAGAGTATAAAACTCCATTAACAGCTAAGACTATGTTATAACAGATGCTCTATTACAGCCACAAAAAAACCTCAGGAGTTCTATGACTTAACTTACTCTCATACACACCGCTTTCCCCCTCTAGCCTTGCTCTGTGAGTGCTTGTACAATGGTAGGAGTGTTAAAAGAGGAGGGAGAAGGTAGGTGATAATTTTGTGTAGACTCTCATGCCCAAATCCACCCAGCCCCACTGCTCAATGTCTTCCTCTGGTTAGTTGTAGCAGGCTTCTTGCTTAGGGCCTTACATAGGCTCTGTAACATGTTTTACAGTTTACATTCCTCTAAATTCTAGTCAATGAAGAGAACAAAGTCACAACCTGATTTTAATTCAATGAGTCCAAACTGCCTATTTTTCCTGACACATGAAGGTATCTATCACTGCATAACTCATTTTACTTCTGGAGCTCAGTAAAGTAATGAATTCCCTGTCAGATTTGTGCTGAGAGTAGGCTTTCTCTCATGGGAAGACATGACATCTATCTAGGAATAAAACCACAGGAGCAGGTTGTTTTCCAAAACTGACTTTGAGAATATCCAAGTTTCAGTCTAAGTCATTTTCAGGAAATACCCTTCTTCCCAATGTGTCTGCAGTAGAATAAAATGTAGTGCCAAAGAAGTCAGTGGTATGGCAGACTTTACTCAAAAGGTGAAGTATTTTGTATGACTTGCAGCATGTCCACTGAAGGAAAAGGGAAGTCAGTATTATAATGCCACCTGGAGGAGAAGGAAAGAGTCTGATAAAAAGTGTAAACTTATGGGTCCTGAAAAAATTAAAGGCAGAGGTGGGGCAAATGACCGTACACAGTCTACTTTGACTGGAAATTGATCATTATTACCATTATCAAATGCGTACAAATCTGCAATTTGTATGAAAAATTAGTTCTAACCTGTCTGGATTTGCTTATAAGAACAAAGCCAAAATCAAAATGGGAGAGACTGGTTAGGATTCCAGACAGTCAATTATGTTCCAAAGAAACTTCTGGAAGTTTAGAATAACCAGATTGCTTGTCTGGGTAGGTTGTTCATCATGATTTGTGCTATGTCCACTGTAACTTACTGCTGTTACTTTCTTCCACCTCCTTAAATAAGTAATTAGTAACCAATAAAGCTACAATAGCAGAAAGTTTAGGGTGACAGCTTGGCCCACGAAAATCAGATCTTTTCCTTGGCTCTGGTGGGGCCATGGTGTCATTCTTCATGTCTAGACTGACTTTACAATTGAGACTTCAAAGCCATGGCAGTGCTTGAAAGGCAAGACTGTGTGTTGGAATCAGTGTCTCACTAAATCGGAAGTATAACTCAGCTCCATTAATTTATGGTACGCTGCCAGAGCACTGAAAACATTTTCTCAGAAAGAAAGTGGAAGAAAATTTCCTCCTACTACATCGTCCCTCAGTCTTTTTCCTAAGAATCCTTTCCAACACTGTGTTATGACATGTAGCATCTTTCATGAATCTCAAAAAATGCAAAGCCTCTGACACCCAACAGGAGCAGTAGAAACCACAATCCAAGACCATTTCAGGTCCTTGCCTGACTACTATCTGATTTGCATGTCTGATTTTAACAGTGCAAAAATTGTTACTGGAGCCATTTTTCTCACATAAATAATCATTTGGGAGTCTTAATCAGTTTTACATTAGTAAGTATAGGGATAATGCTCAAGAAGAACTATGAATATAATTGTTTTTCAGCCAGGACAGATGAACCAGCTGAAAAATGAAACAAAATGTAAAGTTGGCTTTGAAGAAAAATGAAAAAATAAATAGGAAAAGGATACTTTTTAATTATGAAAGTGTCATATATGTAGATGCACTGAAGACAGCATGAGAGACTGTGGCCATATTAGCATGTTCACTGCTAGTGATGCATGCACACTCTGCACCATTCTTTGTCCCCCCCGCCCCCAATTTCCCAGCACAAACCCAGATTGTGTCTGCATCTAATTCTTTGTCAACATGGAATTCTTTAACATTCTGTAAAGAACCGTTCAATCAATTTCATACAAGTTTACAAAGTCTTATAGTTGCAGTTTTAACTTAGAAGTATTCTGTTTGTAAAGGCTCACTTGGATTCAATGTGAGCTATGTGTAATTGTTTAAAGTCAAATATATCTCCCACCCTCTCCTCCCCCCACCTCCCCTCTTTCTATGTTTAGAAACACTCTTTTAAACTTGAAGAATGGACTGGAAAATGTGGATCCTATTTATTTACTCATGACTTTGACAATCAGGAGAATAAAAATATGACTAACTAGTTGCAAATTATCAGTCACTTCTTCTTCAAGCTCTCCTTTCTAGTTTATTTAGTGAATTATTGTTGATCAGAAGGACATTTTCATGAGAATTTAAGAGCTTGTTTACAAAGGGAGTCATCTTCGACTGGCTTAAGTTGCCAACACTGTGGATATTTTTCTTCCATATTAACCTCTGTTAAGGAAACCTTTGGCACAGAAAAAGAAATCTCTATTCCACATTACATTAACATCTAAAACGGTGGTTGATGTTCATTATGAAAGTTTTAAATACAAATCTTACTTTAAATGCAGTTAAGTTCCTCATACATATAATTTGCACCATGTATCAATATAACTTAACATCTTTATGTCTTAGGGCATACAATCTCTTAGTGACTGTTCAAACTGTGTACTTAAATATTACTTGGGCATATGGAAGAGTTTTATAGGCTTTCACTAAAAGACTCCTAATACCCTAAGACAGAGTTGCAATTAAAGCCTGGACTCCCTGTTCACTCAAGCCTTTCTGAAAATGTCACCCCAGACCTATTTGGACCCTGTAAGAGAATAATGGGAAAATAAAAATAATGATTTCCTGTGACAACTGCTGAGAAATTTATCCAAGTAATTGCATAACAGCAAAAGAAAATGTGGTACACGGGAAAAACATTAGTTTATTGTATTGGGTAAACAATGTCAGCCTCTGTTAAATTACTTAGTTCTAAGTGAGACAAGTGGGGCAAACCAAGTTCAGGACTGGGGGTTTTGTATGTCTTCACACTCTGAAGCTGCTCTATAGCTGATGAAGCAGTAGTGACTTTGACATTTTGTCACAGAAAAGGCAATGACTTGCATTCTGAGAGGAAGTGACAATTGAAATATACACGCAGATTCCAAAAGAATGCCAAACTCACCCAGATTTAATCTGTATCCACAACCATATTTTGATTTTTTTTTTCTTTGTGGAGAGGTGTGGTCTGGGCACACAGTTCTGCTGGGTAGTGCTTGAGTTCTTTTAACAACTGGCCTATGAGGTCCCTCTGTGTTTTTGGGTAGGTCACTTAACCTCATATCTCCTCGTGTTTCAAATAGAGCTATGAATACTTAACTCAGAGAAGTATTGCTGAAACTAGTACTCTGAAGCCTCTTAAACTTAAAAAAGACTATTTACTATGCTGTCGTTTTCAGACTATCCAGTCCTTTTGTGATTATTTTTGGCAACAATTATTGGATCAGTTATCCAGGTGGTTTCAGAAGCAGCTAAAGAGAAGCTGTAATCCTGTAAAATTATGAACTGAATTCTTCCTGTGTCTGCATTTGAAACAAACTGTTAATTTGTCTCTGAGAAAAGGAGAGTTTTCTAATTGTACATTATATTATCTCAATGAATGGGGAATAGTTTTGAAACAGAGCATACTTACGCTTTCTTTCCACAGATGGCTCCCTGGTACCAGTTTCTGCAGGTGCTGAAGTATTTCTTTTTTGTTCCTATAACTTGCTGAAGGGCACAGACATTTGGGCTACGGGTGGGAGTGAGAAACATTTTAAAAAGAAGTTTCTGTACATCTTTGGAAAAGTTTTATATAAAATAGCAGCAAATACCGTTTCTGTTGAGCAAGAGTAAGAAATGAACATCTGGCTTCAGTTCCCAGAGCAGGTGTGTTTTCAAGCAACCACAGTGCAAGCTCCTGGGGCTGCCCAGCTGGGTTCCTTGGCAAGCCCACCCTCCCAGCAGGGACAGAAGATTCCCCTCCATTCTGGTTTGACCCTCTGTCTCTGATAGGCAGTGATCGCCAGCTGTGCCTAGTCAAGTCTCAGTATGCCTTACATTTCTCCCTTCCCCCTGTGAAGTGAATTAATTACCAGCCACCCGGGATTGAGCTGTGAATACTATCAGGCTCTTTTCATTAAAGTTTTTGTCTTGTACACATCTGTGCAGCTGAAGGTCATTGGGAGATGGGGAAGAAAAGTGCCTCTTTCTTTATGTAGAAGGAAACCCTGTCGTCTGTAAATCAATCAGCTATTTTGATCACCAACTGTTTGGAGTACCGCAGGCACCTAAGTAAACATTCTGGGAATTACTGGGGACCAAAGGGTAAACTGGCATGTAAATAAAAGGAGCCACAGATTTCAAATGAGGAATACTTTTTCCTTAGCATGGTAATGCACAGAAGAGGAATTTCTTGAGGGGAAATTCCATGGAGCAAAGGCATTTTGTCACTTATTTTTATACTTCTACAATTAAAAAAATTCATCAGTTCAAAAGTTAGAACATATATTTTACATCGGTGGGAAGCCAGTGAACTTTTTTATTTGAAAAGCTCAGTGTGTGTGTGTATGTGTGTGTGTGTGTAACAGGCAGAGGGAATTCAACAAAGAAAGATAAGATGGTAAACAATTCTTATTCACAGAACTTTTTTTACTTAAGAAGACTGAAGGAAAATATGTTTAGACGTGTGTGTCTCCCTGACACCAGCTGTTCAAATTATTTCCGTGTCTCTGAGCAGCCTGGCTTGTAAGCATTGTCTTTTGGGTATCTTGCCGAGCAGCTTGCCGCATTGCTCTAGTGGGAACAAAGGGCTGCCAGTGTATATTCCCATGTTAGAAAGCATTTAAATAGAGTTCATGATTTTCATTAGGATGGAATAAAGAAAGCAAATACCGTGGGATAGGTGTCACATTTGAAAACATATATTAAACATATCTGGCATCCCATTACATTATTTGTGAATGGTAATTAACTTCAGTGATTCTAAAAAGCATGTATTTTATTAATTGAGAAGTGGTGATTTTAGATTTTTCCACATTTTATGATGTTTAACAGTATTTTGTCTCCTTTTGAAACTCCCCAGAAAGCTTTTTATTTAGGAACAATTCTTGTAAAATTAATTGAGAAAGTTCTACTTGAATGATAGTAAGAATTCCTAGAGAAAAATCACATTTAATATAATGTGAGAAGAAAGGAGAGAATAAAGATTAACAAGCTCCCTTTTAAAATAGAAAAAAAAACCAGTTACTTACCCTTGGTCGCGTGCCCTTATTCGACTATGAGTTAAAATCTTGTCATAGTGAGCAGAAGCAGCTGCTTGTTCAAAAGCAGACAACAAAAAAGTGGAAAAGGTGAATAAGAAAAAGATCTTCATCTTTAGTCCTCTGTTGCTTCTGGCAAGTCTAGAAGAGAAAACTGGCAAAGGGTCTGGAGAGCTGACAATTTATATACATGTTGGAAGGTGGTGGGAGGGAACCACAGGATCAACCTGAAACTTCGTACCACCCTCCTTAGAACAGCAGCTTTCGCTGCCATCTTCAGTAACCTAAATTAGTACCATACATTAACCATATAAACCATTTTTTTTAATTCCCGATTGACTAATTTCTTCCTTATTACAGAAGGCATTTTATTCTGCTGACACAACAGCAGAGAAAGTTTGAGAAGTTTAGACTTGACTTATGAATTGGTATTTATAGCACTGAAGCATCCAAAGGTCGTGATCATTGCGTGTGGTTTTGTTCAAACCCAGAGGAAGATGTTGTCTGTTCCCATAAGAACTGCACTGCTTTCCTTTGTTTTCCATGTCCTTACAGTTATCAGCTATGAGCTGTTTAACTAGTGAAGTTGATGAAAGTTCCAAACAATACTGTTGTCAATAACCTGGAATAGCATTTTTGTCTTGAGAAATAAAAGCTGTATTAACACACACTCTGATTATGAAGTAGTTACAGAATCAAATGCAGTATTAGCTTAAGTATTTATTTTCATTCTAATAATAACAGTTGCTATTACATAATGCTTTTATTCAGAACTTTATGTAATCATATAAAAATCACTGAGTATTTAAAAATTTGAAAATATACCTTTCTGTACTTATTAATCAGTCCTTGGGAGCCTCTTGTGAAACAAATGGAAAATGTAATTCCAAGTTGTAAATGAGGGAACTGAGGCAAAAGGTTGAAGTGACAGGCTCAAGCCTCCAGTGAAGTGACAGTCCTAAGGCTCCAGTAATAGTTGGTATTTGGACTGCAGTCCAGGAGTTTGCAATTTTCATGTCGAGGAAAAAATTCTGCCATTTATATAGAAGTGTTTGTATATGGATACAATGCCAAGGTATAGTTTATAGATCATTTCAGATCTATAGATTTTATGAAAGTAAGGTGAGTTCTAATGGCAATACTTTGCCGTAGTTCCTTCCTCCAAACCAGAGCGAGTAGTGAGATGAATAACTTGATATGGACGCATATTTGGACTGACAAACCTGGGACCAATCTCTCATTACAGAACAGGTACAAATGGAGCAAAGAGCAGCAGGCAGAGACAATGACTATTTCCTATATATCATCATAGGTAAAGGTTGTAACTAGGCATAGGTATATAGACATTTTATGATTAAGGTTATGTCTTACATAACCATAACACTTTGTGGTTTCCAAGGTTAAGAGCAGGGACATTTGGTTAAATGGTAGGTGGACTTCTTTTCTACTGCGACTTGTACTCATCCTACCTGCAAATGACTTGAGATAGCTCATGGAAGTATCAGCATCTCTGTACTCGCTGTGTGTGAACTCAGTAAAACTCCATGCCTGAGACCATCACTGTCAGATCAGCTGATGGAGGTGACAGGTCAACTCTGTGATATAATATTACAACTTTTAGGAGAATGTCACTGCTGCAGTCCTCCTATTCCTCTCAGAGCTTTTTATCTCTTTCTGTTCTTTGCAGCAAGAAATACAGTGAGAAATATCACCTCTTAAATATCTAGCTGTGACATTTCACGCTGCTAATTAGCCTCAGTTGATTATCCTTTGCAGTTCCCAATCTACAGATAAAAAAAAAATTAGAAGATACTCTGTTAAAGTAACTTGCCAAACTTCAGAAAGTCCCAGAACTGTCCCAGTAACCTGTTTTCTCAGGAGTGCCTCCCTCCTGAGTCTTTCAACTCTCAGCATAGCTCATGTTCTTCTCTTCTGCACTTACCAGGTAGCATCAAAAAATGAGTAGAAATTAATGCTGCTGCATGCACTGAGCTCCTATTGTTTACAGAGCTATCCACCACAGTTAAAGAAGGAGCAATCTGAGCAGGGCAAGTATTTCTATTTCCAGATTTTTCCAGCTTTCTGATTAGTGACCCAATCTCAAACCACAGAGAACCCCATTCGTTCTCTGCATAGAATACAGTAGGCTATAATTCTTAAACGAGTAGTTCTTATTAATAATACCTTACTCTTCTCTGTTTCCACTTGTCTTTGACTGTGATAGGAGCTGGACGTAATGGGAACAAACAGGGATCCTAAGACTGCGATTCAGCTTCCCACTTCCATACATTAATGTTATAAAACTCCCCTTTCCACTTCAGAGGTATAGAAGAAAAGATCTGAAGGATTTTTACATCAAACTCAACATCAAATATGGTGTCAGAGGTAATAGGGCAGCACAGAAAGTGGTGATGAAGAAATATGCAAATATAAAGTCATATTAATTAACCAAATTAAAGGATGATCAACATAAAACCTTATAGCAACCCTGGTGACATCATTATATTTAATGAGGCAAATGTTAGTAAAAAATAGTCAATGCAGACATAAAGTTCACTGAAATAAAATAGCATGAGGAAAAAATAATGATCATAAGCTTCACTTTCTGAAAAATCTCTAAATCACTGAATGAGTTGTTCTAGTGAGTGGTGTAAAAATGCACAGATCCTAAAATGGATAACGCCCATCTTTAACTGGAAACGACTTTTTTGAAAATCATCAACCCAATGGAAATTGCACAAACTTTTAATTTGAAGACTTCTAGTAAAAAAAAAAAGCAAAACCAAAAAAACCCAGCAAAAAGTATCAAGAAGAAAAAACAGTCCAACTACATGAATCCTATTCCTCACTTATGTTTGTGTTAGTCCAGATATAAAAACAAATAATGAAGCCAGGTTCTGTTTTGCCTGTGACATAATGGCATGCTGAACAGCACACCAGAATAATCATTTTCTAATTTGACAACTAAAATACTCTTCTGGTTAACCAACATTTTATTCACTCTGCTCATCGCTACTTTATTTGTTTTAATTTGTTCTTTATTTAGCAAGGTGGCTACTGCACCAAGTAGCCACTTCAGGTTTTTTCTTCCTTTGGCTAAATACTTTGTGCAATATTATACTTCCTAAGGGATGTGATGTTGAAATTCTGATTACAAATGTTGAAAATCTAATTATAAAATGCATTAAAACATCTCATGGATATGAATTATTATGGTAGTAATAGGACTTTTTATTATTCACAGCAGAAGAAGCATATCCAAAGAAATACCTGGAACAAGTATAGAACAAGTGCCGATTTTCATCTTCCACGAAAGGTAAATAGTGTGAAGAAGAAAAGTCTAAGGTATCTGTTCTGATACCTTAGCTGTTCTGAATTGTTTCTTGTATTTCTCTAGAGACCTCTAGTGGAAAGAACTCTGTAAAAGTCGTTTTCTCGAAGCTGCATTAAGTGTTTACACTGAGAATTTATTGTACGATAAAGCAATTTGTTTTATTATTCCTAAAGAGGATTGGTTTAATTATATGATGCAAGAATTCTTGCATTCGAATATTTAGGGGTTTGAATAAGTGCCTTTACATCAAATTGAAGTAACAGAAGCATCTATCTATTACTCACTTGTGGCTAATTCTACTGATGATGTGCAGAAATTTAGCAAATAAGAATGGAAGGAAATTAAAGGTTTTTTCAAATACTATCTCCCCAGTTAAAACCTGCAGATGTTTCAGCTCATTTACAATATGTATCATGTGCTATACATATTCTGCTTCTTTATTTTATAACTACTTTATGTGTTTATTTTTTGTTGTGTGTGTGTGTGCTCAGTGGAAAGAGCGAATGGGCAAAAAAGTAGAGAGGGTCCCTCTATCCTGCAGTTGTTGTTTGAATCTTTAGGTTTCCTTGATTCAGCGAATTTGGGATTTTTGTCATTAACTTCACTTAGATGGGCAATTTGCATCTGGAGTAACCTTCAGTGTGTCTTCTTAAAAACTAGGTTTTTTTAGGAATGCCATTGATATGTACTAGGAGAACACAAGCAACTCATTGTCCTTTTGGATAAACTAAGAGGTTGACAGTAACATGTATATAAGAAATTTAGTGTTTGTAAGTGCAAGGAGATACACCTTAGAAGTAAAGGGTTTAGTTGTAAAAAAGTTCTGTGCCAGTCACAGGTGGGGTACAAGGCTTCTCTGCATATCTGCCTTACAGAAGTGTTGTAAGGGAGCTGCAGTCAGGGAAAAAAATATTAACGCTTGGTGGTTTACTGCAGCATCGCTTAGGAACCCCATCAAATAAAGCATGAAAAAGCCATGTAAAAAGTCTCCTGTTTCCTTGAGAGTATCTAGCAGAGAACCACTGGGGATAAAGATGTAAAGCATAATCAGTTTAATTCAGTAAGAATTTGTACCTTCTGGAGATTTAGATCAGACTTTTTTTTTTTTTTTTTAAAATGCAGGGCACAGTAAGCCTGGCTACCAACACAAACTACCAAGGGAAGGGAGTTCCCCTGGTGTAGTGAAGGACCCAGCAATGGTTAGACCAGATCCAGCCTGGTTTCCACACAAACTCATATAATATGTGGGGTTTTTAAGTATCAAATAGATGGAAGAGGGCTTAATGTTTACATGGATACACAGAAACCCAGAGCTATAAAGTAAATACCTAA